>NC_060176.1:65732302-65749383 GCF_021184085.1 Oncorhynchus gorbuscha
TATCCCTCTCTCTCCCCTCCCTCTCTCACTCTCTCGCTCTCTCTTCTCTCTATCGTTCCGTTCCTGCTCCCAGCTGTTCCTATTCCCTAATCAATCATTTAGTCTTCCCACACCTGTTCCCGATCCTTTCCCTGATTAGAGTCCCTATTTCTTCCTTTGTGTTCCGTTCCTGTCCTGTCGGTTCCTTGTCTAGAATTCACCGTGCTGTGTTTGTGTATCGCCCTGTCGTGTCGTGTTTTCCTCAGATGCTGCGTGGTGAGCAGGTGTCTGAGTCTGTCTGGTTCAAGTGCCTTCCCGAGGCAACCTGCTGTTCACCTGCTGTTCAAGATCGAGTCTCCAGTTTGTCCTCGTCATTTCGAGTGAAAGTTGTGTTTTTTGTTTGTATTTACTTTACTGGATTAAAGACTCTGTTTCGCCAAGTCGCTTTGGGTCCTCTTTCACCTGCATGACAGAAGGAACCGACCAAGGAATGGACCCAGCGACTTCAGACGCTCGTTACACTGCCGTCGAGATCCAAGGAGCCATGCTCGGCAGACACGAGCAGGAATTGTCTGCTGCTCGCCATGCCGTGGAGAACCTGGCCGCTCAGGTTTCCGACCTCTCTGGACAGTTCCAGAGTCTACGTCTCGTGCCACCTGTTACTTCCTGGCCTGCCGAGCCTCCAGAACCTAGGGTTAATAACCCACCTTGCTACTCCGGGCAGCCCACTGAGTGCCGCTCCTTTCTCACGCAGTGTGAGATTGTGTTCTCTCTCCAACCCAACACATACTCGAGAATGGGGCACAGCTATCTGGGAGGCAAGGGCTGATTGCTCTAACAAGTTCCAGAACTTTAAAGAGGAGATGATTCGGGTTTTTGACCGTTCAGTTTTTGGTAGGGAGGCTTCTAGGGCCCTGGCTTCCTTATGCCAAGGTGAACGGTCCATAACGGATTATTCTATTGAGTTTCGCACTCTTGCTGCCTCTAGTGAGTGGAACGAGCCGGCGCTGCTCGCTCGTTTTCTGGAGGGACTCCACGCAGTGGTTAAGGATGAGATTCTCTCCCGGAGGTTCCTTCAGATGTGGACTCTTTGATTGCTCTCGCCATCCGCATAGAACGACGGGTAGATCTTCGTCACCGGGCTCGTGGAAGAGAGCTCGCATCAACGGTGTTTCCCTGCTCCGCATCGCAACCATCTCCCTCCTCTGGCTCAGAGTCTGAGCCCATGCAGCTGGGAGGGATTCGCATCTCGACTAAGGAGAGGGAACGGAGGATCACCAACCGCCTGTGCCTCTATTGCGGAGTTGCTGGACATTTTGTTAATTCATGTCCAGTAAAAGCCAGAGCTCATCTGTAAGCGGAGGGCTACAGGTGAGCGCAACTACTCAAGTCTCTCCATCAAAATCCTGTACTACTTGTCGGTCCATCTACGCTGGACCGGTTCGGGTGCTACATGTAGTGCCTTGATAGACTCTGGGGCTGAGGGTTGTTTCATGGACGAAGCATGGGTTCGGAAACATGACATTCCTTTCAGAGAGTTAGAGAAGCCTACGCCCATGTTCGCCTTAGATGGTAGTCATCTTCCCAGTATCAGATTTGAGACACTACCTTTAACCCTCACAGTATCTGGTAACCACAGTGAGACTATTTCTTTTTTTTGATTTTTCGTTCACCGTTTACACCTGTTGTTTTGGGTCATCCCTGGCTAGTATGTCATAATCCTTCTATTAATTGGTCTAGTAATTCTATCCTATCCTGGAACGTTTCTTGTCATGTGAAGTGTTTAATGTCTGCCATCCTCCCCGCTTCTTCTGTCCCTACTTCTCAGGAGGAACCTGGCGATTTGACAGGAGTGCCGGAGGAATATCATGATCTGCGCACGGTCTTCAGTCGGTCCCGAGCCAACTCCTTCCTCCTCACCGGTCGTATGATTGTAGTATTGATCTCCTTCCGGGGACCACTCCTCCTCGGGGTAGACTATACTCTCTGTCGGCTCCCGAACGTAAGGCTCTCGAGGATTATTTGTCTGTGTCTCTTGACGCCGGTACCATAGTGCCTTCTTCCTCTCCGGCCGGGGCGGGGTTCTTTTTTTGTTAAGAAGAAGGACGGTACTCTGCGCCCTGCGTGATTATCGAGGGCTGAATGACATAACGGTTAAGAATCGTTATCCGCTTCCCTTATGTCATCAGCCTTCGAGATTCTGCAGGGAGCCAGGTGCTTTACTGTTGGACCTTCGTAACGCTTACCATCTCGTGCGCATCAGAGAGGGGGACGAGTGGAAAACGGCGTTTAACACCCGTTAGGGCATTTTGAGTACCGGGTTCTGCCGTTTGGTCTCGCCAATGCGCCAGCTGTTTTTCAGGCATTAGTTAATGATGTTCTGAGAGACATGCTGAACATCTTTGTTTTTGTCTATCTTGACGATATCCTGATTTTTTCTCCGTCACTCGAGATTCATGTTCAGCACGTTCGACGTGTTCTACAGCGCCTTTTAGAGAATTGTCTCTACGTAAAGTCTGAGAAGTGCTCTTTCATGTCTCCTCCGTTACTTTTCTCGGTTCCGTTTATTTCCGCTGAAGGCATTCAGATGGATTCCGCTAAGGCCCAAGCTGTCAGTGATTGGCCCGTTCCAAGGTCACGTGTCGAGTTGCAGCGCTTTTTAGGTTTCGCTAATTTCTATCGGCGTTTCATTCGTAATTTCGGCCAAGTTGCTGCCCCTCTCACAGCTCTTACTTCTGTCAAGACGTGTTTTAAGTGGTCCGGTTCCGTCCAGGGAGCTTTTGATCTTCTAAAAGAACGTTTTACGTCCGCTCCTATCCTCGTTACTCCTGACGTCACTAGACAATTCATTGTCGAGGTTGACGCTTCAGAGGTAGGCGTGGGAGCCATTTCCTATCCCAGCGCTTCCAGTCTGACGATAAGGTTCATCCTTGCGCTTATTTTTCTCATCGCCTGTCGCCATCTGAGCGCAACTATGATGTGGGTAATCGTGAACTGCTCGCCATCCGCTTAGCCCTAGGCGAATGGCGACAGTGGTTGAGGGGGCGACTGCCTCTTTTGTCGTTTGGACAGACCATAAGAACCTTGAGTACATCCGTTCTGCCAAACGACTTAATGCCCGTCAAGCTCAAGTGGGCGTTGTTTTTCGCTCGTTTCGAGTTTGTGATTTCTACCGTCCGGGTAGCAAGAACACCAAGCCTGATGCCTTATCCCGTCTGTTTAGTTCTTCTGTGGCTTCTACTGATCCCGAGGGGATTCTTCCTTATGGGCGTGTTGTCGGGTTAACAGTCTGGGGAATTGAAAGACAGGTTAAGCAAGCACTCACGCACACTGCGTCGCCGCGCTTGTCCTAGTAACCTCCTTTCGTTCCTGTTTCCACTCGTCTGGCTGTTCTTCAGTGGGCTCACTCTGCCAAGTTAGCTGGTCATCCCGGTGTTCGAGGCACTCTTGCGTCTATTCGCCAGCGCTTTTGGTGGCCGACTCAGGAGCGTGACACGCGCCGCTTTCGTGGCTGCTTGTTCGGACTGCGCGCAGACTAAGTCGGGTAATCCCTCCTGCCGGTCGTTCAGACCGCTCCCCATTCCTTCTCGACCATGGTCTCACATCGCCTAGACTTCATTACCGGTCTGCCTTTGTCTGCGGGGAAGACTGTGATTCTACGGTTGTCGTATAGGTTCTCTAAGGCGGCACATTTCATTCCCCTCGCTAAACTTCCTTCCGCTAAGGAGACGGCACAAATCATTATCGAGAATGTATTCAGAATTCATGGCCTCCGTTAGACGCCAAGTTTCAGACAGAGGCCCGCACCACGTCACAGTTTTGGGAGGGAGTTCTGTCGTTTGATTGGTGTCCGTCAAGCCTTCTTCCGGGTTTCATCCCAGTCTAACGGTCAAGCAGAGAGGGCCAATCAGACGATTGGTCGCATACTACGCAGCCTTTCTTTCAGAAACCCTGCGTCTTGGGCAGAACAGCTCCCTGGGCAGAATATTTCACAATTGGCTTCCTTCGTCTGCTACCGGGTTATTCCGTTTCAGAGTAGTCTGCTACCAGCCTCCTCTGTTCTCATCCCAGCTTGCCGAGTCCAGCGTTCCCTCCGCTCAAGCGTTTGTCCAACGTTGTGAGCGCACCTGGAGGAGGGTGAGGTCTGCACTTTGCCACAGGGCACAGACTGTGAGAGCCGCCAACAAACGCAGGATTAAGAGTCCAAGGTATTGTTGCGGCCAGAGAGTGTGGCTTTCCACTCGCAAACCTTCCTCTTACGACAGCTTTCGTAAGTTGACTCCGCGGTTCATTGGTCCGCTCCGTGTCTCCCAGGTCGTCAATCCTGCCGCCAGCGATTGCTTCTTCCGCGACATCTTCGTCGCGTCCATCCTGTCTTCCATGTCTCCTGTGTCAAGCCCTTTCTTCGCACCCCCGCCTCGTCTTCCCTCCCCCTCCCGTCCTGTCGAGAGCGCACCTATTTACAAGGTACATAAGATCATGGACATGCGTTCGGGACGGGGTCACCAATACTTAGTGGATTGGGAGGGCTTACGGTCCTGAGGAGAGGAGTTGGGTTCCGTCTCGGGACGTGCTGGACCGTTCACTCATTGATGATTTCCTCCGTTGCTGCCAGGATTCCTCTCGAGTGCGCCAGGAGGCGCCGGTGAGTGGGGGGTACTGTCATGTTTTGTCATTTATTATCTTGTCTTGTCCCTGTGCTTCCCATTCTATTCGTTTCCTCTGCTGGTCTTATTAGGTTCTTCCCTCTTTCTATCCCTCTCTCTCCACCTCCCCCTCTCACTCTCTCGCTTCTCTTCTCTCTATCGTCTCCGTCTGCCCTCTAGCTGTTCCTATTCCCCTAATCAATCATTTAGTCTTCCCACACCTGTTCCCGATCCTTTCCCCTGATTAGAGTCCCTATTTCTTCCTTTGTGTTCCGTTCCTGTCCTGTCGGTTCCTTGTCTAGAATTCACCGTGCTGTGTTTGTGTATCGCCCTGTCGTGTCGTGTTTTCCTCAGATGCTGCGTGGTGAGCAGGTGTCTGAGTCTGTCTGGTTCAAGTGCCTTCCCGAGGAACCTGCTGTTCACCTGCTGTTCAAGATCGAGTCTCCAGTTTGTCCTCGTCATTTCGAGTGAAAGTTGTGTTTTTTGTTTGTATTAACTTTACTGGATTAAAGACTCTGTTTTCGCCAAGTCGCTTTTGGGTCCTCTTTCACCTGCATGACATTGTCACCGTCTTCGTGGTTCTTTCAGCATAGCTTCTCTCTCTCGGTGGCCATCTTACAGAGATAGTTTTCTCCCTCTCTGCTGGTTCCATTCTCTCTTTTATAGGGAAGGAGAGTATCTCATTAGTACCGTCAGCTGTGCTTAATTGACTCTGGTTACCTTGTCTCCCATGCTTTGTTGGGCTACTATCCATGAGCCCAGCCTGCCCTCTAGTGGTCCTTCCACATAACCAACAAACTAACATGGTCCAAGCACACCAAGCTAGTCATGAAGAGTTCACGACAAAACCTATTCCCCTCAGGAGTCTGAAAATATTTGGCATGGGTCCTCAGGTCCTCAAAAGGTTTTACAGCTGCACCATCGAGAGCATCCTGACAGGTTGCATCACTGCCTGGTATGGCAACTGCTTATCCTCCGACCGCAAGGCACTACAGAGGGTAGTACGTACGGCCCAGTACATCATTGTGGCCAAGCTTCCTGCCATCCAGGACCTCTATACCAGGTAGTGCCAGAGGAAGGCCCTAAAATTGTCAAAGACTCCAGCCACCCTAGTCATAGACTGTTCTCTCTGCTACCGCACAGCAAGCGGTACCGGTCTAGGTCCAAGAGGCTTCTACCCCCAAGCCATAAAACTACTGAACATCTAATCAAATGGCTACCCAGACTATTTGCATTGCCCCCTCCCATCTTTTATGCTGCTGCTACTCTCTGTTTATTATCTATACATAGCCACTTTAATAACTCTGCCTACATGTACATATTACCTCAAATACCGACTAACTCTGTATCGGTATCCTTGTATATAGCCTCGCTTGTGTTATTTTACTGATGCTCTTACATTTTTTTGTTACTTTTATTTCTTGTTTTTTTAGGTATTTTTCTTAAAACTGCATGGTTGGTTAAGGGCTTGTAAGTAAACATTTCACTGTAAGGTGTACACTTGTTGTATTCGTTGAATGTGACAAATACAATTTGATTTGATTTTGATTTACTGAGACAGTCTTGCAGCTCATCTGGTATTTACCACTAAATGCTCTATTTTGTGCGGGTAACTTTGTAGGAGTTTTACATTGTGTTGATTGCTGTGTTGCGGATGCTTAAAGGCCCAGTGCGCTATGTAGGGAATAGGTAACCATTTGGGACATAGACTATGTAGGGAGTTATGTAAGAATGCTTAAGCCTTTAACTGAGGAAATAAGTGATGCTCAGTAGTTATTATAGATTGAATGGCTTAGCTTCAGCAGGCTGCTATTAATGTATGGTAATAATATATTATATTAATGGTCATAATTGGTTAGATAATCTGGATGGTAATCATTCCTTAGAATTCCAGGATAAAAGTATATGTTAAGTATAGTATAAATATGTATAGTACAGACTTCCAGTTTAGTATACTTGTGTATATGTGTTTTCCCTTTTATGGGTAGTCTCAGTGGTTTGGTGGGATATAGCAGTCAGATGAAGTGACAATGTTCATAAAACAACATGTCCACGTTGTCAAGGTTGTCTGAACACAGGCTTTCTCTTGTTTTCGTTAAAGATGAGCTGTCTGAACCCATTTTGGCAGCGTGTCTGTTTGCTGCAGAGGACCTAGACCTGTTTCAGTCCCCATAAACAGGAATGCGCCATCCATCCCCTACAGTATGTGTGTGTGTGTGTGTGTGTGTGTGTGTGTGTGTGTGTGTGTGTGTGTGTGTGTGTGTGTGTGTGTGTGTGTGTGTGTGTGTGTGTGTGTGTGTGTGTGTGTGTGTGTGTGTGTGTGTGTGTGTGTGTGTGTGTGTGTGTGTGTGTGTGTGTGTGTGTGTGTGTGCGCGTGCGTGTGTGTGTACAGAGGAGCTTTTAGATGGATGTACATTATTTATCACTATAGTCTTAATAATGGACAAGCCTTTACTTTGTCGGACTGCCAGATGGTGTGATTCATCACTCTGGAGAATGCATTTCCACTGCTCCAGAGTCCAATGGTGGTGAGCTTTACACCACTCCAGCCGGTGCTTGGCATTGCGCATGGTGATCTTAGGCTTGTGTGTGGCTGCTCGGACATGGAAACCCATTTCATGAAGCTTCCTACTAAGTTCTTGTGCTGACGTTGCTTCCAGAGGCAGTTTGGAACTCGGTATTGACTGTTGCAACCGAGGACAGACGATGTTTACACGCTACGGGCTTCAGCACTCGGCTGTCCTGTTCTGTGAGCTTGTGTGGCCTACCACTTCGCGTTTCCTAGACATTTCCACTTCACAATAACAGCACTTACAGTTGACCGGGGAAGCTCTAGCTGAGCAGAAATTTGACGAACTGACTTGTTGGAAAGGTGGCATCCTATGAAGGTGCCACATTGAAAGTCACTAAGCTGTTCAGTATGGCCATTCTACTGCCAATGTTTGTCTATGGAGATTGCATGGCTGTGTGCTCAATTTTATACACCTGTCAGCAACAGGTGTGGCTGAAATAACTGAATCCACTACTTTGAAGGGGTGTCCACATACTTTTATAAAGAGTTTATCATTCCAAATATTTTATTCAGAGTACATGTTGAGCTCTGAACTCAAGCCTTTGTTATTGTTTGCAGAGTATGTTGGGCTGGGAAATTGTGCTGAGCGTTACAATAGAGTATGTATCTATTTGGTAGCCCCATGTCCTCATTGATATAGTAGGACATTAGGAATCCTAGCAGATGCCGGACTAAATGTACCACTTACCTCCATGACAACAAAGCCTCACCTGGGGAGAGAGAGGCTGAGTGGCTGTTACACAAACCCATTTTGACTTGGATTTAGCACTCAGCAAGCATGCATGCACACACAAACACACACATACGTAGGAGCGCAGGAGAGTGAACCATGTCCTCTGATTCTTCCTCTACTCCTCAGACCTGTAGACAGGAAGTGATGTCTTTGTCAACAAGGGAGCTGGGTTTAGAGCGATAGTTTGGCAGTTAGATAGTCGAGACTTTACAGCTCTTATTGAAGGGATTAATGAGTGTCTTAGTTTAGTGTTAGGTTGGCAGACTCACTTTTAGTTGGTCACAAACACATTGGTCACCACAGTGACATCAGACTGTTAAACAGCCACCACTAACATTGAGTGGCTGCTGCCAACACACTGTCATTGACACTGACCCAACTCCAGCCACTTTAATAATGGGAATTGATGGGAAATGATGTAAATATATCACTAGCCACTTTAAACAATGCTACCTTATATAATGTTACTTACCCTACATTATTCATCTCATATGCATACGTATATACTGTACTCTACATCATCGACTGCATCCTTATGTAATACATGTATCACTAGCCACTTTAACTATGCCACTTTGTTTACTTTGTCTACATACTCATCTCATATGTATATACTGTACTGATACCATCTACTGTATGCTGCTCTGTACCATCACTCATTCATATATCCTTATGTACATGTTCCTTATCCCCTTACACTGTGTATAAGACAGTAGTTTTGGAATTGTTAGTTAGATTACATGTTGGTTATCACTGCATTGTCGGAACTAGAAGCACAAGCATTTCGCTACACTCGCATTAACATCTGCTAACCTTGTGTATGTGACAAATACAATTTGGTTTGCTTTGATTTGATTTGATTTGCAGGGTTGGATATCAGAGTGCTAGTGACTGTTCTTGTCTGCCTCTTGACGGTTTTCAATATTATTACATGAATACTTACAGAAACAGCAGTCGTTTCAGGAACAGAGTTCATGTGGGAAGAATAACATACTGTAGCTGGCACTGACAATTTGACTTAATCTATAGGCCTATACATTTTGTGTTGCCTGACGCTATGAATCCGCTATTTGTCTGTAATTTTGTCAGTCTTTACTTTATCTTTCCAGTGGATTTCATATTTTCACTTGGCTGCATTATAAAAATATTTGACCCCTAACTCAAAATAATGTTTTCATCCTACATTAATATTTTTAATTTAATGTTATATTACCATGTTTGTGTGGTTGGTACTGAGCACTTTAATAATGACAGTAAAATAAACGTCTTATGTCAATTTCTATTTTCAGAAATAAGGCTAAACGTAACAACAACTTCAGAGCGTCTAAAGTAATCATATACAGTGAACCCAATGCACTGTGGTGTGCTGAGGGAGGAGAGGAGAAGAATTGTGAGGTCTATATTTAGATAGTATGGTAGCAGTTGAGAAGGAGCTCTTTGCTCAAGAGCTGTTGGTGCTGTGATGCCTCAATAATCAAGTCACGTGGTGAAACTGGGAAAATTAGATACTCTCTTTCTCTCCTAGACCTCTTTCTCCCTAGACCTCTCTCCTAGACCTCCTTCTTCCTAGGCCTATTTCTCTCCCTAGACCTCTCTTTCTCCTAGACTTTTCTCTCCTTCTAGGCTCATATTTCTCTTCCTAGACCTCTCTTTCTCTCTCCCAGACCTCTTTCTCTCCTAGACCTCTCTTTTCTCTCCTAGGCTCATTTCTCCTATAGACCTCTCTTTCTCTCCTAGACTTTCCTCTTCCTTAGACCTATCTTTCTCTCCTAGACCTCTCTTTCTCTTCTAGAGCTCTCTTTCTCTCCTAGATCTCTCTTTCTCTCCTAGATCTCTCTTTCTCTCCTAGACCTCTCTTTCTTTCTCCTCTAGAGCTCTCTTTCTCTCCTAGACCTCTCTTTCTCTCCTAGACCTCTCTTTCTCTCCTAGACCTCTCTTTCTCTCCTAGACCTCTCTTTCTCTCCTAGACCTATCTTTCTCCTCTAGAACTCTCTTTCTATCCTAGACCTCTCTTTCTCTCCTAGACCTCTCTTTCTCCTCTAGAGCTCTCTTTCTCTCCTAGACCTCTATTTCTCTCCTAGACCTATCTTTCTCCTCTAGACCTCTCTTTCTATCCTAGACCTCTCTTTCTATCCTAGGCCTATCTTTCTCTCCTAGACCTCTCTTTCTCTCCTAGACCTATCTTTCTCTCCTAGACCTCTCTTTCTCCTCTGGAGCTCTCTTTCTCTCCTAGAGCTCTCTTTCTCCTCTAGAGCTCTCTTTCTCTCCTAGACCTCTCTTTTTCCTATAGAACTCTCTTTCTATCCTAGACCTCTCTTTCTCCTCTAGAGCTCTCTTTCTCTCCTAGACCTCTCTTTCTCCTCTAGAACTCTCTTTCTATCCTAGACCTCTCTTTCTCCTCTAGACCTCTCTTTCTCTCCAAGATCTCTCTTTCTCTCCTAGATCTCTCTTCTCCTCTAGAGCTCTCTTTCTCCTCTAGAGCTCTCTTTCTCTCATAGACCTCTCTTTCTCCTCTATACCTCTCTTTCTCTCCTAGGACTATCTTTCTCCTCTAGAGCTCTCTTTCTCCTCTAGACCTCTCTTTCTCCTCTAGAACTCTCTTTCTCCTCTAGACCTCTCTTTCTCCTCCTAGACCTCTCTTTCTCCTCTAGAGCTCTCTTTCTCCTCTAGAGCTCTCTTTCTCCCCTAGACCTCTCTTTCTCCTCTATACCTCTCTTTCTCCTCTAGGAGCTCTATTTCTCCCCTAGACCTCTCTTTCTCCTCTAGACCTCTCTTTCTCCTCTAGAACTCTCTTTCTCTCCTAGACCTCTCTTTCTTCTCTAGAGCTCTCTCTCCTAGACCTCTCTTTTTCTCCTAGAACTATCTTTCTCTCCAAACCTCTCTTTCTCTTCTAGACCTATCTTTCTCCTCTAGAGCTCTCTTTCTCTTCTAGGCCTATCTTTCTCTCCTAGGCCTATCTTTCTCTCCTAGACCTCTCTTTCTCTCCTAGACTTCTCTTTCTCTCCTACACCTCTCTTTCTCTCCTAGACCTCTCTTTCGCTCCTAGACCCATCTTTCTACTCTAGAACTCTCTTTCTATCCTAGACCTCTCTTTCTCTCCTAGACCTCTCTTTCTCCTCTAGAGCTCTCTTTCTCTCCTAGACCTCTCTTTCTCTCCTAGACCTCTCTTTCCCTCCTAGACCTCTCTTTCTCTCATAGACCTATCTTTTTCCTCTAGAACTCTCTTTTTATCCTAGACCTCTCTTTCTATCCTAGGCCTATATTTCTCTCCTAGACCTCTCTTTCTCTCCTAGACCTATCTTTCTCTCCTAGACCTCTCTTTCTCCTCTAGAGCTCTCTTCTCTCCTAGGACCTCTCTTCTCTCCTAGACCTCTCTTCTCTCCTAGACCTCTCTTTCTCCTCTAGAGCTCTCTTTCTCTCCTAGACCTCTCTTTCTCCCTCTAGAGCTCTCTTTCTCCTCTAGAGCTCTCTTTCTCCCCTAGACCTCTCTTTCTCCTCTATACCTCTCTTTCTCCTCTAGAGCTCTATTTCTCCCCTAGACCTCTCTTTCTCCTCTAGAACTCTCTTTCTCTCCTAGACCTCTCTTTCTTCTCTAGAGCTCTCTCTCCTAGACCTCTCTTTTTCTCCTAGAACTATCTTTCTCTCCAAACCTCTCTTTCTCTTCTAGACCTATCTTTCTCCTCTAGAGCTCTCTTTCTCTTCTAGGCCTATCTTTTCTCCTAGGCCTATCTTTCTCTCCTAGACCTCTCTTTCTCTCCTAGACCTCTCTTTCTCTCCCAGACCCCCTCTTTCTCCTTCCTCTAGAGCTCTCTTTCTCTCCTAGACCTCTCTTTCTCTTCCTAGACCTCTCTTTTCTCTCCTAGACCTTCTCTTTCTCCTCTAGAGCTTCCTTTCTCTCCTAGACTTCTTCTATCCTAGACCTCTCTTTCTATCCTAGGCCCATCTTTCTCCTAGACCTCTTTCTCTCCCTAGACCTATCTTTCTCTCTCCTAGACCTCTCTTTCTCCTCTGAGCTCTCTTTCTCTCCTAGAGCTCTCTTTTCCCCAGAGCCTCTTTCTCCTAGACCTCTTTTTCCCTATAGAACTCTTTCTATCCTAGACCTCTCTTTCTCCTCTAGAGCTCTCTTTCTCCTAGACCCTCTTTCTCCTAGAACTCTCTTCTTCTATCCTAGACCTCTTTTCTCCCTCTAGACCTCTCTTTCTCCCAAGACCTCTTTTCTCTCCTAGATCTCTTTTCCTCTATAGAGCTCTCTTCTCCCCAGAGCTCTTTTCTCTCATAGACCTCTCTTTCTCCTCTATACCTCTCTTTCTCTCCTAGGACTATCTTTTCCTCTAGAGCTCTTCTTCCTCTAGGACCTTTTTTCCCTCTAGAGCCTCTTTCTCCCTTCAGACCTCTTTTCTCCCTCTAGAACTCTCTTTCTCCTCTAGAGCTCTTCTCCTCTAGAGCTCTCCTCCCCTAGACCTCTTTTCTCCCTCTTTCTCCCCAGAGCTCTCTCCCCTTCTCCCTCTAGACCTCTCTTTCCTCTAGAACTCCTTCTCTTCCTAGACCTTCTAGAACTATCTTTCTCTCCAAACTTCTCTTCAGACTTCTTTCCTCTAGAGCTCTTTCTCTCTAGGGTCTATCTTTCTCCTAGGCCTATCTTTCTCTCCTAGACCCCTCTTCTCCTAGACTTCTCTTTCTCTCCTACACCTCTCTTTCTCTCCTAGGACCTCTCTTTCTCCTAGACCTATCTTTCCTTCACGAACTCTCTTTCTATCCTAGACCTCTTTTTTTCTTCTCCTAGACCTCTCTTTCTCCTCTAGAGCTCTCTTTCTCTCCCTAGACCTCTTTTTTCTCCTAGACCCTCTTTCTCTCCTAGACCTCTTTTCCCTCCTAGACCTCTCTTTCTCTCATAGACCTATCTTTCTCCTAGAACTCTCTTTATCCTAGACCTCTCTTCATCCTAGGCCTCATATTTCCCAGACCCTCTCTTTCTCTCCTAGACCTATCTTTCTCCTAGACCTCTCTCTTTCCCTCTAGAGCTCTTTTCTCTCCTAGACCTCTCTTTCTCTCCTAGACCTCTCTTTCTCTCCTAGACCTCTCTTTCTCCTCCTAGAGCTCTCTTTCTCTCCTAGACCTCTCTTTCTCCTCTAGAGCTCCTTTCTCCTCTAGAGCTCTCTTTCTCCCCTAGACCTCTCTTTCCTCCTCTATACCTCTCTTTCTCCTCTAGAGCTCTATTTCTACCCTAGACCTCTCTTTCTCCTCTAGAACTCTCTTTCTCTCCTAGACCTCTCTTTCTTCTCTAGAGCTCTCTCTCCTAGACCTCTCTTTTCTCCTAGAACTATCTTTCTCTCCAAACCTCTCTTTCTCTTCTAGACCTATCTTTCTCCTCTAGAGCTCTCTTTCTCTTCTAGGCCTATCTTTTCTCCTAGGCCTATCTTTCTCCCTAGACCTCTCTTTCTCTCCTAGACCTCTCTTTCTCTCCTAGACCTATCTTTCTCTTCTAGAACTCTCTTTCTATCCTAGACCTCTCTTTCTCTCCTAGACCTCTCTTTCTCTCCTAGACCTCTCTTTCTCCTCCTAGAGCTCTCTTTCTCTCCTAGACCTCTCTTTTCTCCCCTAGACCTCTCTTTCTCCCTAGACCTCTCTTTCTCTCTAGAGCTCTCTTTCTCTCCTAGACCTCTCTTTCTCCTCTAGAGCTCTCTTTCTATCCTAGACCTCTCTTTATCCTCTAGAGCTCTCTTTCTCTCCTAGACCTCTCTTTCTCCTCTATACCTCTCTTTCTCTCCCTAGGCCTATCTTTCTCCTCTAGAGCTCTCTTTCTCCTCTAGACCTCTCTTTCTCCTCTAGAGCTCTCTTTCTCCTCTAGGCCTCTCTTTTCTCCCCTAGACCTCTCTTTCTCATCTAGAGCTCTCTTTCCTCTAGACCTCTCTTTTCTCCCTCTAGAGCTCTCTTTCTCCCTCTAGACCTCTCTTTCTCCTCTAGACCTCTCTTTTTCCTCTAGAGCTCTCTTTCTCCTCTAGACCTCTCTTTCTCCTCTAGAACTCTCTTTCTCTCCTAGACCTCTCTTTCTCCTCTAGAACTATCTTTCCTAGACCTCTCTTTCTTCTCTAGAGCTCTCTCCTAGACCTCTCTTTTTTTCTCCTAGAACTATCTTTCTCTCAAACCTCTCTTTCTCTTCTAGACCTATCTTTCTCCTCTAGAGCTCTCTTTCTCTTCTAGTCCTATCTTTCTCTCCTAGGCCTATCTTTCTCTCCTAGGCCTATCTTTCTCTCCTAGACCTCTATTTTTCTCCTAGACCTATCTTTCTCTCCTAGAGCTCTTTTTTTCCTCATTTAAGTTTTGTACAGGATCAAATAGTGTAAACTCAAACTTAGATTACTTTGCCTGACTCAGTTACTTTACGCACGACCGAGGTGGAGGTTCAGAAAATTGGCTTTTGGAGAACTCCAGAATCACAGCCTTTTGGAGGCAAAGCCATTTCTCAGTGAAACTATAGGACCAGCAAAGATGAGAGAAACAGAGAAGAGAGCGAGACAAATTTGTGTTAGTGTGTGTGTTAAATGCTGCATCTTCGCTCTCCCGGAGCATCAATCTTTGTTTTCCTGTCGTGCTACTTGACGCACAGATCTTTATTAAGGTGGGCTCTATACAGCCAGACTGGGGTCAGTCTGCTGCAGAGCTCTGTGGGGGGTGTATAGACACAGCTTGTTGGAGAGAATGTGTGTGTGTGTGTGTGTGTGTGTGTGTGTGTGTGTGTGTGTGTGTGTGTGTGTGTGTGTGTGTGTGTGTGTGTGTGTGTGTGTGTGTGTGTGTGTGTGTGTGTGTGTGTGTGTGTGTGTGTGTGTGTGTGTGTGTGTGTGTGTGTGTGTGTGTGTGCGCCTGCCTGCCGTGCGTGCGTGCGTGCGTGCGTGTAGTTATGTTCCATGGAAAATGACAGCTGTTGACTTAGTCTGGATAGGAAGAGCCTACAGCGTCAGTCTGTATATTTATTTTTTTAATTTTTCTGTTATATTGGTCACTTTTGGCAATTTCTACACAATAAAGGAATTTCTTTGTTACTTCTATTTAGTTGGTATTTCCTAATTCACAGCTTGGTTTGGGTCTTTTGGTAGAGCAGTGTTTCTCAGTAGAGTTGAGTGAGTCAGTCAGTCAAACTGGCCTTAGTCTACCAGGTGTGAGGCTCCCTCTCTCCCTCACACACACACACACACACACACACACACACACACACACACACACACACACACACACACACACACACACACACACACACACACACACACACACACACACACACACACACACACACACACACACACACACACACACACACACACACACCTTTTTCTTTTTCACCATATATCACTAAGTCTCACACTCAGATACTCACATGCACACATGCATGCACACAATTCCAGGCACTCAGGTCAAGTAAGGTGCAGTGAGTCATGGCTGAGATAATGTTCCGTTATTCACGATAAGCAGCACAACCAGATCCAATTACATCCAGCACCACGGGTGTGTGTGTGTATACGTGTGTGTGTGTGTGTGTGTGTGTGTGTGTGTGTGTGTGTGTGTGTGTGTGTGTGTGTGTGTGTGTGTGTGTGTGTGTGTGTGTGTGTGTGTGTGTGTGTGTGTGTGTGTGTGTGTGTGTGTGTGTGTGTGTGTGTGTGTGTGTGTGTGTGTGTGTGTGTCTGTACGTGTGTGTTTACGTGTGTGTGAGACAGTGAGCGTTAATGAACCATTGTTCTGACAGAATGTGCTTGGCAGGACCAGTTTCTTCAACTAACCATGCATCACTCTGTCTGGGATCTGTTGTCAGTTTCAATGCTCAGTATATTGTCCAGACAGGGGACATCTTCTACAAAGACACCATAGACCCCATGCCGTGTTTGACTGTCATTTTCAGAACAATTACTTCCTGTGTACCTTCTAAATAGTCAGAAAGACCAGTTGAAAAACAAGATTGAAAGGTGTTTTTATTTGAATCATTTTCAAAGCAAGTCTCTGTGCTGCTACAAAGATGTGCAGCGCCAAATCCCATACAGAGACTGCATTGTCCCAAAACTCACATTCATTTCATTCCATCTGCTCTGGTTCCCTGCACCCCCAATTTACGCTAAGATAAGAACATTAATCTTCTGTATCGCTTTGAACATTCAGAACACGACAGTCAGATCAATTAAAATGCGACTCCGGCATCAAACCTGTCAGAGGGGAGAAAGGATGGCCGCAGGTGGTTCATGACTAATCTCACCATAAATCAGATCTATCTTCTATCTCTGCTTCTGAACGATTGAACCTCTCAGAGCAGGGGCACAGCAGGCTGGCAGCATGTCATCTAACAGCATGGAGGGACTAGAGATACACAACTCCAAATGCAAATATGACCACAAATAGCGATGAAGCAGTCCTAGTTCTTCCTTTAGCCAGCCTTACAGTAGAGCTGCTACGGCCTAGTTGTTAGGAACTGTTAATATCATTAGTGAGTTTGAGGTCAGAGAGCTGGTGCTGTGTCCATGCCTACATCACCATGTCTACATCACTATGCCTACATCACCATGCCTACATCACCATGCCTACATCACCATGTCTACATCACCATGCCTACGTCAACATGCCTACATCACCATGCCTACATCACCATGTCTACATCACCATGCCTACGCCAACATGCCTACATCACCATGCCTACATCACCATGCCTACATCACCATGCCTACATCACCATGTCTACATCACCATGCCTACATCACCATGCCTACATCACCATGTCTACATCACCATGCCTACATCACCATGTCTACATCACCATGCCTACATCACCATGTCTACAACACCATGCCTACATCACCATGTCTACATCACCATGCCTACATCACCATGTCTACATCACCATGTCTACATCACCATGCCTACTATCACCATGCCTACATCACCATGTCTACATCACCATGTCTACATCACCATGCCTACATCACCATGCCTACATCACCATGTCTCACATCACCATGCCTACATCACCATGTCTACATCACCATGTCTACATCACCATGCCTACATCACCATGTCTACATCACCATGTCTACATCACCATGCCTACATCACCATGCCTACATCACCATGTCTACATCACCATGTCTACATCACCATGCCTACATCACCATGT
>NC_060176.1:65749483-65756679 GCF_021184085.1 Oncorhynchus gorbuscha
CTCCGAGGACCTCCCTACTCCATCCCTCCCTCCTCTCCAAACCCACACCCCCATTCTCCACCCCCTCCGAGGACCTCCTACTCCATCCCTCCCTCCTCTCCAAACCCACACCCCCCATTCTCCACCCCCTCCGAGGACCTCCTACTCCATCCCTCCCTCCTCTCCAAACCCACCCCCATTCTCCACCCCCTCCGAGACCTCCATACCCCATCCCTCCCTCCTCTCCAAACCCACACCCCCATTCTCCACCCCCTCCGAGACCTCCTACCCCATCCCTCCCTCCTCTCCAAACCCACCCCCCCATTCTCCACCCCTCCGAGCCACCATCCCCATCCCTCCCTCCTCTCCAAACCCACCCCCCATTCTCCACCCCCTCCGAGCCACCATCCCCATCCCTCCCTCCTCTCCAAACCCACCCCCCCATTCTCCACCCCCTCCGAGCCACCATCCCCATCCCTCCCTCCTCTCCAAACCCACCCCCCATTCTCCACCCCCTCCGAGCCACCATCCCCATCCCTCCCTCCTCTCCAAACCCACCCCCCATTCTCCACCCCCTCCGAGCCACCATCCCCATCCCTCCCTCCTCTCCAAACCCACCCCCCATTCTCCACCCCCTCCGAGCCACCATCCCCATCCCTCCCTCCTCTCCAAACCCCACCCCCATTCTCCACCCCCTCCGAGCCACCATCCCCATCCCTCCCTCCTCTCCAAACCCACCCCCATTCTCCACCCCCTCCGAGCCACCATCCCCATCCTCCCTCCTCTCCAAACCCACCCCCATTCTCCACCCCCTCCGAGCCACCATCCCCATCCCTCCCTCCTCTCCAAACCCACACCCCCATTCTCCACCCCCTCCGAGGCCACCATCCCCATCCCTCCCTCCTCTCCAAACCCCCCCCCATTCTCCACCCCCTCCGAGCCACCATCCCCATCCCTCCTCCTCTCCAAACCCACCCCCCATTCTCCACCCCCTCCGAGGACCTCCACTCCTCCCTCCACTCTCCAAACCCACACCCCCCATTCTCCACCCCCTCCGAGACCTCCACCTCCATCCCTCCCTCCTCTCCAAACCCACACCCCCCCATTCTCCACCCCTCCGAGGACCTCCTACTCCATCCCTCCCTCCTCTCCAAACCCACACCCCCATTCTCCACCCCCTCCGAGGACCTCCTACTCCATCCCTCCCTCCTCTCCAAACCCACACCCCCCATTCTCCACCCCCTCCGAGGACCTCCTACTCCATCCCTCCCTCCTCTCCAAACCCACACCCCCCATTCTCCACCCCCTCCGAGGACCTCCATACCCCATCCCTCCCTCCTCTCCAAACCCACACCCCCCATTCTCCACCCCCTCCGAGGACCTCCTATCCCCATCCCTCCCTCCTCTCCAAACCCACCCCCCCCCATTCTCCACCCCTCCGAGCCACCATCCCCATCCCTCCCTCCTCTCCAAACCCACCCCCCCATTCTCCACCCCCTCCGAGCCACCATCCCCATCCCTCCCTCCTCTCCAAACCCACCCCCCATTCTCCACCCCCTCCGAGCCACCATCCCCATCCCTCCTCCTCTCCAAACCCACCCCCCCATTCTCCACCCCCTCCGAGCCACCATCCCCATCCCTCCCTCCTCTCCAAACCCACCCCCCATTCTCCACCCCCTCCGAGCCACCATCCCCATCCCTCCCTCCTCTCCAAACCCACACCCCCCATTCTCCACCCTCCGAGCCACCATCCCCATCCCTCCCTCCTCTCCAAACCCACCCCCCATTCTCCACCCCCTCCAGAGCCACCATCCCCATCCCTCCCTCCTCTCCAAACCCACCCCCATTCTCCACCCCCTCCGAGCCACCATCCCCATCCCTCCCTCCTCTCCAAACCCACACCCCCATTCTCCACCCCCTCCGAGGACCATCCCCATCCCTCCCTCCTCTCCAACCCACACCCCCATTCTCCACCCCCTCCGAGCCACCATCCCCATCCCTCCCTCCTCTCCAAACCCACCCCCATTCTCCACCCCTCCGAGGACCTCCTACTCCATCCCTCCCTCCTCTCCAAACCCACACCCCCCATTCTCCACCCCCTCCGAGGACCTCCTACTCCATCCCTCCCTCCTCTCCAAACCCACACCCCCCATTCTCCACCCCCTCCGAGGACCTCCTACTCCATCCCCTCCCTCCTCTCCAAACCCACACCCCCCATTCTCCACCCCTCCGAGGACCTCCTACTCCATCCCTCCCTCCTCTCCAAACCCACACCCCCATTCTCCACCCCCTCCGAGGACCTCCTACTCCATCCCTCCCTCCTCTCCAAACCCACACCCCCATTCTCCACCCCCTCCGAGACCTCCTACTCCATCCCTCCCTCCTCTCCAAACCCACCCCCCATTCTCCACCCCTCCGAGCCACCATCCCCATCCCTCCCTCCTCTCAAACCCACCCCCATTCTCCACCCTCGAGCCCCATCCCCATCCTCCTCCTCTCCAAACCCACCCCCCATTCTCCACCCTCCGAGCCACCATCCCCATCCCTCCCTCCTCTCCAAACCCACCCCCCATTCTCCACCCCTCCGAGCCACCATCCCCATCCCTCCCTCCTCTCCAAACCCACCCCCCATTCTCCACCCCTCCGAGCCACCATCCCCATCCCTCCCTCCTCTCCAAACCCACCCCCCATTCTCCACCCCCTCCGAGCCACCATCCCCATCCCTCCCTCCTCTCCAAACCCACCCCCCATTCTCCACCCCCTCCGAGCCACCATCCCCATCCCTCCCTCCTCTCCAAACCCACCCCTCATTCTCCACCCCCTCCGAGCCACCATCCCCATCCCTCCCTCCTCTCCAAACCCACACCCCCATTCTCCACCCCCTCCGAGCCACCATCCCCATCCCTCCCTCCTCTCCAAACCCACCCCCATTCTCCACCCCCTCCGAGCCACCATCCCCATCCCTCCCTCCTCTCCAAACCCACCCCCCATTCTCCACCCCCTCCGAGCCACCATCCCCATCCCTCCCTCCTCTCCAAACCCACCCCCATTCTCCACCACCCTCCGAGCCACCATCCCCATCCCTCCCATCTCTCCAAACCCACACCCCCCATTCTCCACCCCTCCGAGCCACCATCCCCATCCCTCCCTCCTCTCCAAACCCACCCCCATTCTCCACCCCCTCCGAGCCACCATCCCCATCCCTCCCTCCTCTCCAAACCCACCCCCCCATTCTCCACCCCTCCGAGCCACCATCCCTATCCCTCCCTCCTCTCCAAACCCACCCTCCCATTCTCCATCCCTCCGAGGACCATCCCCATCCCTCCCTCCTCTCCAAACCCACCCTCCCCATTCCCTTCCACCCCCTCCGAGCCACCATCCCCATCCCTCCTCCTCTTCCAAACCCACCCCTCATTCTCCACCCCCTCCGAGGACCTCCTACTCCATCCCTCCCTCCTCTCCAAACCCACACCCCCCATTTCTCCACTCCCTCCGAGGCCACCATCCCTCATCCCTCCCTCCTCTCCAAACCCACCCCATCCCATTCTCCACCCCCTCCGAGGACTCTCCTACTCCATCCCTCTCCTCTCCTCTCCAAACCCACACCCCCATTCTCCACCCCTCCGAGGCACTCATCCCCATCCCTCCCTCCTCTCCAAACCCACACCCCCCCATTCTCCATCCCCATCCAACCTAACCAAACAACCACCCGATGTGCGAACGACCAACAGAAAATGTCAAACTGAGAAAAAGAGACAAGAACAAGTAAAAACAACAACAAACAAAACAACAATGTAAAACAAAAGGTTTCATAATAAAAACAGCATTTTGGGTTACCAATGCCAAACCATTCAGGTGAAAATGTCATGACATTTGCAATTTGATTTCCAGACTGCATAGTATGTGAACAGCACTTTTCAGAAAATGGGACATAGAATGGTTCAACTTTATCTCGATACAATCAGCAAACCCCTGGCTGAGTTCGAGAAGGGGGCGGTTGGTGTTACTTTGATGTGACATTTTGTTTGTCGGGCATGTCCACCTCTGTGCTGGAGACCTCTTCTGGGGTTGAAGTTGTTGATAGTGGAGCTGTGTTTGAATACAAACCTGGAGTTCAGCTTTGGAAGGGCCTGCCCCCCACTCGGCCGCTCCTCTATACCTCCATATGCCGGAGTGCATACATGGGCTGAGGGGAGAGCGAGTGCCCCGGGCAACAACTCACTTTGAGTTATTAAAACAGTATATAACCTGCTGATACTGTTAAATATCATTTTATTATGATAATACATTATCGATATGCCTGTCACCTCTCAGAACGTCATGGCTCACCCACTCTTCTGAATCAGTAGTCAATGTCTGTCAGTCAGTAAGTCAGTCAATGTCAGTCAGTAGTCAATTTTAGTCAGTCAATGTCAGTCAATGTCAGTCAAAATTCAATTTCAGTCAGTTAATGTCAGTCAATAGTCAATGTCAGTCAGTCAGTCAGAAGTTAATGTCAGTCAGTCCGTTAGTCAATGACAGTCAATGTCAGTCAATGTCAGTCAATGATAGTCAATCAGTCAGTCAATGTCAGTCAATGTCAGTCTGTCAATCAGTCAGTCAGTCAGTCAATGACAGTGAGTCAGTCTGTCAGTCAGTCAGTAGTCAATGTCAGTCAGTCAGTCAATGTCTGTCAATCTGTCAGTCAGTAGTCAATGTCAGTCGGTCAGTCAGTAGTCAACGTCAGTGAGTCAGTCAATGTCAGTCAGTCAGTCAGTCAATGTCAGTCAGTCATTCAGTCAATGTCAGTCGGTCAGTCAGTAGTCAACGTCAGTCAGTCAGTCAATGTCAGTCAGTCAGTCAGTCAGTAAATGTCAGTCAGTCAATGTTCATCAATGTCAGTCAGTCAATCTGTCTGTAGGTCAGTCAATGTCAATGTCATTCAGTCAATCAATGTCAGGCAATATCAGTTAGTCAGTCAACATCAATCAGTCAGTCAGTGAGTCTGTCAGTCAGTCAGTCAGTCAATGTCAATCAGTCAATGTTTGTCAATGTCAGTCAGTCATTCAGTCAATGTCAGTCGGTCAGTCAGTAGTCAACGTCAGTCAGTCAGTCAATGTCAGTCAGTCAGTCAGTAAATGTCAGTCAGTCAATGTTCATCAATGTCAGTCAGTCAATCTGTCTGTAGGTCAGTCAATGTCAATGTCAGTCAGTCAATCAATGTCAGGCAATATCAGTTAGTCAGTCAACATCAATCAGTCAGTCAGTGAGTCAGTGAGTCAGTCAGTCAGTCAATGTCAGTCTGTCAGTCAGTCATTCAGTCAATGTCAATCAGTCAATGTTTGTCAATGTCAGTCTGTCAGTCTGTCATTAGGTCAGTCAATGTCAATGTCAATGTCAGTCAGTCAATGTCATGATGTTAATGATAGTAAAGACACTACATTTATGGTGCCCCCTGTGAGGAATCTAAAATAGAATTAGACTTTGCTGTGGAATTCTATATATCAATTGTGCAAACAGAATTGTACAAACAGACTGCTTTGTGTACAAACAAATTGGTTGTATGTGTGTGTTCCCATTGGAACAGGGTATTTTGATAGCGCCTCCGGTCCTGTGTCGATAGCAATGAGTGACAAATTCCAGATTTAGTCCGTTAGGCCAAACGGTACTATTTCTGTCAGTCAATATTAATTCATAGAGCCAGTAAGGTTCGGAATTACAGGATAGATCTTCTGCGTTAGAGCTGAAGTATTTTGTCCGCCTACCGTACTAAATCAGTGTAGACTGACTACAGGTATATCTGTATTTATGTACCGTATCGCTCCGGTCAACATAACGCTAGCAAAGTATGCCGAATGGTTTAATGTGAGACGTCACTAGTAAATCCACCCTATTCAGGGTAAAAGGGACCCTATTTTGTGCTTGGAAGTGATATTTCTGAACAACGTAGGATTTGCTTGCACGGGATGCTAAGCTAACAGAGAGGGAACATTTTTCACTTCCTGTGTTCCGTTTAAATTCCTCCGTCTTGCGCAACGGAAGTCCCGCCCTTTGTACTTCCGTTTGATTTCAGCATTCTGCATCACTGGTGGTGAAGAATCACAAGTACATCTCTTAACCTGTTCAACCTATGGGGGCGCTATGTCATTATTGGATAAAAAGACGTGCCCGTTTTAAGCGCAATATCCTGTCATGAAAAGATGCTCGACTATGCATGGAATTGACAGCCTTGAAAAGACAAAACTCTGACGTCTCCAAAACTGCAAAGATATTATCTGTGAGTGCCCCAAAACTAATGCAACAGGCGAAACCAAGATGAAGTTTCATACAGGAAATGCCCCAGATTCTGAAGGCGCTGTGTTCCAATGTCTCCTTATATGGCTGTGAATGCGCCAGGAATGAGCCTGCGGTTTCTGTCTATTCCCCGAGGTGTCTGCAGCATTGTGACGTGTGCGTAGGCATATCATTGGAAGATTGACCATAAGAGACTACATTTACCTGGTGTCCCGCCCGGTGTCCTGTGTGCGTAATCTGTAGGTCCATGCACGTTCCATTTCTTCAGAAGAGAAAGTAAAATGCCACGATGGATTTTATCGTCGATAGATATGTGAAAAACACCTTGAGGATTGATTCTAAACATCGGTTTGCCATGTTTCTGTCAATATTATGGAGTTAATTTGGAAAAAAAGTTCGCGTTTTAATGACTTAATATATATATATATTTTTTTTCCCCTCCCCAAATGTGATGAACAAAATGGAGCGATTAGTCGACACAAATAATATTTTTTTGTAAAAACGGAACATTTGCTATCTAACAGAGTCTCCTCATTGAAAACATCTGAAGTTCTTCAAAGGTAAATGATTTTATTTGAATTCTTTTCTGGTTTTTGTGGAAAATGTTGCATGCTGAATGCTAACGCTAAATGGTATGTTAGCCATCAATACTGTTACACAAATGCTTGTTTTGCAATGGTTGAGAAGCATATTTTGAAAATCTGAGATGACAGTGTTGTTAACAAAATGCTAAGCTTGAGAGCAAATAGGTTCATTTCATTTCATTTGCGATTTTCATGAATAGTTAACGTTGTGTTATGCTAATGAGCTTGCGGATAGATTTACACAATCCTGGATACAGGTTTTTTTCCGTAGCTAAACGTGACGCAGAAAACGGAGCGATTTGTCCGAAACAAATAATCTTTCAGGAAAAAATGAACATTTGCTTTCTGAGAGTCTCCTCA
>NC_060176.1:65756779-65760448 GCF_021184085.1 Oncorhynchus gorbuscha
GATTTGCCACCAATGCTCCTTATAGGACACATCACTTTCACACTCTATACTCCTCTGTAAACTGGTCATCTCTGTATACGCAAGACCCACTGATTGATGCTTATTTATAAAACCCTCTTGGCCTCACTCACCTATCTGAGATATATACTGCAGCCCTCATCCTCCACATACAACACCTGTTCTGCCAGTCACATTCTGTTAAAGGTCCCCAAAGCACACACATCCCTGGATCGCTCCTCTTTTCAGTTTGCTGCAGCTAGCGACTGGAACGAGCTGCAACAAACACTCAAACTGGACAGTTTTATCTCAATCTCTTCATTCAAAGACACAATCATGGACACTTACTGACAGTTGTGGCTGGCACATTGTGATGTATTGCTGTCTCTACCTTCTTGACCTTTGTGCTGTTGTCTGTGCCCAATAATGTTTGTACCATGTTTTGTGCTGCTACCATGTTGTATTGCTACCATGCTGTGTTGTCATGTGTTGCTGCCTTGCTATGTTGTTGTCTTAGGTCTCTCTTTATGTAGTGTTGTCTCTCTTGTTGTGATGTGTGTTTTGTCCTTTATTTATATTTAATTTATTTATTTATTTTAATCCCACCCCCGTCCCCGTAGGAGGCCTTTTGGTGGGCTGTCATTGTAAATAAGAATGTTCTTAACTGACTTGCCTAGTTAAATAAAGGTTAAATAAAATAAATATTGTTGGAGTGAACAGACTTATGTATGTCATGTGCTGTTAAAAATTGTGTTGATAAATGTTTGTAATTATATTCTTTCATTGAGCATATACAGTGGGGCAAAAAAGTATTTAGTCAGCCACCAATTGTGCAAGTTCTCCCACTTAAAAGATGAGAGAGGCCTGTAATTTTCATTATAGGTACACTTCAACTATGACAGACAAAATGAGAAAAAAAAAATCCAGAAAATCACATTGTAGGATTTTTAATGAATTTATTTGCAAATTATGGTGGAAAATAAGTATTTGGTCAATAACAAAAAGTTTATCTCAATACTTTGTTATATACCCTTTGTTGGCAATGACAGAGGTCAAATGTTTTCTGTAAAGAAAGAAAGAAAACAGATTGTGGTCATTAAGTAATGTAAGGGAACCTCTTGGGATGTGTGTACAAGAATGCACCTTAATTTAGCTAATAGCCTTATTACGTAGTACCTGATCCTGCAGAGCTGGATGCTGAGGTGACATGCTGTGACTTCTTCTACATCATCCTGAAATATATTGGAGAGGCCGGGGTTGAAGTCTTTAAACATTGGTTTAAGACTATACCACTCTATCATGACACCTCCTACCTGTAGAGCGTTTTGTTTTCGTTGTCGTTTTCGATCTTTCAACCTCTCTTCTTCAGACTGTAGTGAGTGAATGACATATATTACATGCATTCAATATGAAAATATATTCAGGTCAGTCTGGCTGCAGTGAAAAGAGATTTTAAGGTGGGGTTTCAGACACCTGAAACCCCACCTCTTTAAGGAATACCTAGGATAGGATAAGTAATCCTTCTCACCCCCCTTTAAGATTTAGATGCACTATTGTAAAGTGACTGTTCTACTGGATGTCATAAGGTGATTGCACCAATTTGTAAGTCGCTCTGGATAAGAGCGTCTGCTAAATGACTTAAATGTAAATGTAAATGTAAAACGTTTTTATAATGTTCAAGACATACAACTTACGACGTTCTGCAGGAGAACTAGTACCCCCGTCGCCTAATTTGCTGCATGTTTTCCAATCGAATGGTTATCCCAAAAAACATATCCACTAGTGATGAGAAATTCATAATTTATACATACCCCAGTGAAATCACATTGGGCTTCCATTGCAATGTACACAGCGTAGTGTAAGTTAAGAAAGAGTAGGTTGTTAAGTTAATAGTCATAACAATAATGATGATAATAGTAAATAATAATACCCCCCAGGAATATATTTCAGGATGTAGAAGACACCCCCCCCCCCCCCCCCCCCCCCCCCCCCCCAAGAAGTCACAGCATGTCATCAGCATCCAGCTCTGTGTAACGGCATCCAGAGGTGGAAGAAGGATCGGACCAAAGCGCAGCGTGGTAAGTGTTCATGATGATTTATTCAAAACGACCTGAACACTGAAATACAAAACAATAAACGATGTGAACAAAACGAAAACCGAAACAGTACCGTGTGGCCCAAACACTCACATGGAAACAAACACCCACACCCCAAAAGTGAAACCCAGGCTACCTAAGTATGATTCTCAATCAGAGACAACTAACGACACCTGCCTCTGATTGAGAACCATACTAGGCCGAACTCAAAAACCAACATAGAAAAACAAACAGACTGCCCACCCCAACTCACGCCCTAACCATACTAAAACAAAGAATAAAATAACAGAACTATGGTCAGAATGTGACAGTACCCCGCCCAAAGGTGCGGACTCCGGCCGCAAAACCTGAACCTATAGGGGATGGTCTGGGTGGGCGTCTGTCCGCGGTGGTGGCTCTGGCGTGGAATGTGGACCACCCCCTTGCCCTCTTATGAGGGACGACCCTCGCCACGGGTCCCGAATGGACGGGAGACTCCGGCAGCACGGGAGACTTCGGCGGCACCAGACGGGCGGGAGACTCCGGTGGCGCCGGAGTGAAGGACGGCTCCGGTGGCTCCTGGCTGGCTGGCGGATCCGGCGGCTCAGGACAGATGGGAGACTCCGGCGGCTCAGGACAGACGGGAGACTCCAGCGGCTCAGGACAGACGGGAGACTCCGGCGGCTCAGGACAGACGGGAGACTCCGGCGGCTCAGGACAGATGAGAGACTCCGGCGGCTCAGGACAGATGGGAGACTCCGGCGACTCAGGACAGACGGGAGACTCTGACAACCCTGGGCAGGAGGAAGGCTCTGGCAGCACTGGACAGGAGGGAGCACCTGTAGGGAGAAGACGGAGAGACAGCCTGGTGCGGGGGGCTGCCACCGGAGGACTGGTGCGTGGAGGTGGCACCGGATAGACCGGTCCGTGCAGGCGCACTGGAGCTCTTGAGCACCGAGCCTGCCCAACCTTACCTGGTTGAATGCTCCCCGTAGCCAGGCCGTGCTGTGCTGGCGAACCGGGGACACCATGCGTAAGGCTGGTGCCATGTACGCCGGCCCGAGGAGATGCACTGGAGACCAGATGCGTAGAGCCGGCTTCATGGGACCTGGCTCGATGCCCACTCTAGTCCGGCCAATACGAGGAGCTGGAATGTACCGCACCGGACTATACACACGCACCGGGGACACCATGTGCTCCACCGCATAACATGGTGCCTGCCCGGTCCCTCTCACTCTCCGGTAAGCACGGGAAGTTGGCGCAGGTATCCTACCTGAACTCGCCACACTCCCCGTGCCCCCCCCCAATAAATATTTGGGGCTGCCTCTCAGGCTTCCAGCCGCGCTGCCGAGCTAGCTCCTCATAATGCCGCCTTTCGGCTTTCACTGCCTCCAGCTCTGCCTTGGGGTGGCGATATTCACCCGGCTGTGCCCAGGGTCCCTTGCCGTCTAATATCTCCTCCCAAGTCCATCTCTCCGGGTATTGCTGCCTCTCCTGCTGCTGCTGCCTGTTACCACGCTGCTTGGTCCTTTCCTGGTGGGTGTTTCTGTAACGACATTCAGAGGTGAAAGAAGGATCAGACCAAAGTGCAGCGTGG
>NC_060176.1:65760548-65764727 GCF_021184085.1 Oncorhynchus gorbuscha
TTACTGGAGTACCCACTGAGTTGTGAGGAAGAATACTTCCCCCTGGCCTTCTCGCTGGTTGTCCACCACAAGGTTGAGAACTTTGAGAGGCTGCTTAGAGCCATCTACGCCCCCCAAAACTTTTACTGCGTCCACGTGGATATAAAGGCCAAAGCGTCCTTCCTTGCTTCCATCAAAGCCATCACATCCTGCTTTGAAAATGTGTTCTTGGCCAGCCATCCGGTCAGTGTCCAGGCTGATATCAACTGTATAAGTGATCTGTACAGGGCTAGTTCACACTGGAAGTATTTCATTAACCTCTGTGGCCAGGACTTCCCCATCAAGACCAACCTGGAGATGGTGCGCAGCCTGTGGGCTCTGGCTGGGGACAACAGCATGGAGTCGGAGGCCAGGCCCAGAGGTAAGAAGTCGCGCTGGAAGAAAGTGCATCAGATTGTTGATGGCAAACTTCAAAGAACAGAGCAGAACAAAGCTCCTCCGCCCTTTGGTATACCCATCTTGTCAGGTGGGGCATACATTGTGGTGAATAGGGGCTTTGTGCGTGCTGTGCTGGAGGACAGCAATGTGTTGGCTCTTATTCGGTGGGATAATGAGACTTGGAGTCCTGATGAGTTCCTGTGGGCCACCATCCAGAGGCTTCCTGGCGTGCCCGGCTCCATGCGCCCCAAGTTAGACATGACGGACATGCACGCCCTTGCCAGGCTGGTGAAGTGGCTGTGGTTTAAAGGGGTATCTATGTTAAAGTAATGTGTGTATATGGGGCCGGAGACCTGCAGTGGATGCTGCAGCAGCACCACCTCTTTGCCAACAAGTTTGACACGGACCCCATTGCTATCAGATGTCTGGAGGAGCACCTTAAGCATAAGGCCCTGGCAGAAATACACTAACGCAAATGACTTTGTGTGCTCAAAGTTTCTAACCTGTATTTGTGATCTCTGGGATCCAACTCAAATTGAACTTTTATGGCACCATCTCTGTCTTATCCATCTAAAGATCATCCTAGAAAGAGGTGGTTTTATTGGGATAAATAACCAAACTTATCAAACTTTTAAAATGTCCTGGTGATTTATGTCCTAATGATTATTTACATCAGTGGTCTTACCTTCATATTCCGATTGCTGATTTAATATCGAAACTGAAAGTACAGTGTGATTTGTAAATATGGAGGGGGTATTGATAGTTTTTTGACTGATAATAATATATTCAAGTTTATATCATCTGTCTCTCATACAGAAACTGTTGTGAAAAATCCAGTCCATGTTTTATTACCAATTGATGTTAGAATTCCAGTATTCCATATTCTACTAAATAAATAGTTGCGCTACAGAGCTAGTGAACAACAATGTACAGTCGCTAATGAAATTCCTCACACCCCTTGCATGTCTTCACATGCTGCTATCTTAAAATTCAATCTAAAAAAGGGACTAAATTGTATTGTTTCCCTATCTATCTACACAACCTATTTTACATTTTGAGTGAAAGAAAAGTTATAGAAAATGTTACAAGTTACTCCAAAATACAATTGGAGGATGTATTGATTGCATGTCTTCACACCCGAGTTAATACCTGGTGGAAGCACCTTTGGCAGCCATTACAGCTGTGAATCATTTTGAATAAGACAATGGACAATTTAGGAACACAACACATCGAGTCATTCTGGTGCGTCTTTGGCATAAAAATGTGTCTAATTGTTCTGCTGAAAAATGTACCTTTATCCCAGGGTTAGGGTTTCAGAAGACTGAGGCGGGTTTTCCCTCAGCTTTGCTCCTTTACTTTTTATTTTGATCTCAAGTCCCTGCCGGTGACAAGCATACTCATAACATGATGCAGCCACCACAATACTTGTATCCCTGCAACGTTTTAAGTAAAGTTTTACAAACAATATCAGACCATAAGACAGGGATCATCAACTAGATTCAGCCGCGGGTCAATTTTTTTGTTGTTGTTGAGAGGATGGTCGGGATGGCAAATCATTAGTAGACTGCAATTTGTCCGCAAGAATCCCAAACAGATATCATATTTCACTAAAACATAATCATTTCAAACCTTTCTTACATTTGTATTGATCACATGTATCATGCTTGGGAACAGATTTCTAAAATTTAAATCACTTGGAGCTGATTCTGGTTTTCACAGTCTTATGTCCAACAATAATAATAATATATTTATATATATTTATAATAATAATAATATATATTTTTTTCTCAGAAAACTTGGGGGGGCCAAATAAAAGCACCCGAGGGCCAATCCCTGCCATAAGATAATATAACATAAAGAGGGACATTACAATACACTTGACCAACACTCGCAGAGAAAGGACACAATGTAGACATCAGGGCTGAAGGTAACAGATATTTACTTTTACATATGTAAATGTACAGTACGTGAATGCACAGTGGCCAACTTGAGTCACACAAACACACACACGCATGCACGCACTGCAAGTGTATGTACTTGTACAGTTGGGGGCATTCTAAAATGAACCTGTACTGCAGAGCAAGAAAAACAATGATAGAACTGCATTGTCAGAGGCATATTTGAGAAACCTATTTCATTACATGGGTTATTGGTAGATGATTGCTAATCAAATTGGAGCTTGCAGTCACCCTGCGAGTGTGTCACATTAATGATGTATCATTGCTACAACAAAATCATTTAGAAGAAGTACCTTTTTAATGCCCCTAACTGTACTGTATGTGGAGACAACCTTATGATCCTGGAAAATAACATAGTAATTGAGTGTGACAGGTTCTAAACAATGGATTACATTTCGAAAAACATGTTTGCTTACAAAAACTCTCATAATCCCCAATATGTCCCAAAATATGTGTTTAACACTGCCTGGATTCTTGCTGTTCCTCTGTCTTGCATGGCAGAGTAATAAGGTATGGTAGAATAGCCTTTCCTCTTCACCACAGGTGTGTGCAGGCAGGAAGAGTGTGGTCTACTCTTGACCACAGCGTCATATGGCCAAACGGGTAGCCTGTCAACAAGGAATGATCAAACACCAGAATTTATTATTTTATCAACTCTGTGGGAAAGAGAAAGGCATAATGGAAAGACAGTATCTTCATTAAACTATAGTATGGGCATACTGTTTTGTACAAGTATGAGAATGTAGACCTACGATGAGAGATTTAGAAATGTCTAGAGGGATATGTCATCATTGGTTATAAAGAGGGACCGTAAAAGGGATCAGAGATTGTGCCTTAAAGGAATCCCTCGCATGCAAATTATTTAGTTATGTCCTTGTTCCTTGTTCCCATTCAGCTCTAAATCTGCCTATAATGTTTCATAACATTGACATTAGCGCTCGTCTCGTGAGCCAGACTCAAAGTATGACTGGCTGAGGGGATATTATATTAGTGCTCCAACCCGAGATGGAAAAGGTCTTTGACCAGAATACGGCTCAGAGCAAAACATATTATATTTGACAAATGGTTGTTGTCATCATGCACAAATCTCATAACACAGATGCTTGGCGATTAATATGAAACAAACCAAAAGTTTGGAACCCTATTATGCTCCTAATATCACCTTTTAATAGTGACAATGTTTTGATCCGTTGAGGATTGAAAACATTGTCACTTTTAAAAGCTTTTACACAACGACAGTGTGTTCTTATGCAAATGCAATGTATCAGGTGCTGTGAAGTTTATAGTCAGTTCACAGTTTCCTAAACTAAGTGGTGGAACGCCCTTCCATTCTCATTCCATGTGGATGTATATGTCATGCTCACTCACTTGATAATGCTCTCAGGGATGTTCACATACTCCAATGGAATTATATCTTGTAGCTCCGCCAGGCTGTTCACATACTTTATCTTATTGCTGAACTACAGAGAGAGAGGGTGAGAGAAGGGTAGGGAGAGGGGGAGATGGGGCAGTGGTGAGAAAGGAGGAGAGGTGGCAGAGAATGGGAAGAGGGGCAAGACAAAGGCATGATAGTATAACTTTTTGTGACACTTAACTTAAAGCTGACAGGTTGATGCATTTTTACTTGTTATAAGTATAAAGCTCAGACACACCGGTAGAATTGTCAAATGTTTTCCTGTCAACAATACTTAGCACCTCTGAGTGTTGGCAGTCAATCTCTTTTGTGTTCAGCCTTGTTAAAATACTCCAAACCAGAAGGTGGCAGTAGCGTTGTTTGGCAATACATATCTGTGTGTATTGCTTA
>NC_060176.1:65764827-65775055 GCF_021184085.1 Oncorhynchus gorbuscha
TTGGACTCCTATGGTAAGATTTGAATACTTGTTATCTTGAACACTGTGTAGCATACATATGTTAATTGACCATAAGCTATTGTTGTCCTATTTACACTGTTGATGAAGGCTATTTCTAAGTCAAATGTACTACAATTCAGAAATACAAAAACACAATTTACACTAATGGATACTTCCAACACTAGGCCAATCTCTGATGTACACTACATGACCAAAAGTGTCCAATCAGTCACAAGAGCATTAGTGAGGCCTGTCATGCAGGTGAAAGAGGACCCAAAAGCGACTTAACAGAAACAGAGTTTATTTAAATCCAAACAGGGAATAACAAAAATCCTCTAGTCTGTAGAGGGGAATAACTAGAGAAGCGGCCACAGACTGCAGGTCGCTTCGGGTAGGCGCAGGCCGTAGTAGATAGAGCCACCTGCTCACACGCAGCATCTGATGAAGGCAAAAAACACGACAGGACAGGGCGAAACACAATCACAGCATGGTGAATACAAAACAAGGAACCGACGGGACAGGAACGGAACACAAAGGAATAAATAGGGACTCTAATCAGGGAAAGGATCGGGAACAGGTGTGGGAAGACTAAATGATGATTAGGGGAATAGGAACAGCTGGGAGCAGGAACGGAACGATAGAGAGAAGAGAGAGCGAGAGAGTGAGAGAGGGGAGGGGGAGAGAAAGGGATAGAAGGAGGGAAAGAACCAAATAAGACCAGCAGAGGGAAACGAATAGCATGGGGAGCACAGGGACAAGACATGATAATAAATGACAAACATGACAGTACTCCCCCCACTCACCGAGCGCCTCCTGGCGCACTCGAGGAGGAATCCTGGCGGCAACGGAGGAAATCATCGATGAGTGAACGGTCCAGCACGTCCCGAGACGGAACCCAACTCCTCTCCTCAGGACCGTAACCCTCCCAATCCACAGGTATTGGTGACCCCGTCCCCGAGAACGCATGTCCATGATCTTATGTACCTTGTAAATAGGTGCGCTCTCGACAAGGACGGGGGGGGGGAGGGAAGACGAACGGGGTGCGAAGAAAGGGCTTAACACAGGAGACATGGAAGACAGGATGGACGCGACGAAGATGTCGCGAGAAGCAGTCGCACAGCGACAGGATTGACGACCTGGGAGACACGGAACGGACCAATGAACCGCGGAGTCAACTTACGAGAAGCTGTCGTAAGAGGAAGGTTGCGAGTGGAAAGCCACACTCTCTGGCCGCAACAATACCTTGACTCTTAATCCTGCGTTTATTGGCGGCTCTCACCGTCTGTGCCCTGTAACGGCAAAGTGCAGACCTCACCCCTCCTTCCAGGTGCGCTCACAACGTTGGACAAACGCTTGAGCGGAGGGAACGCTGGACTCGGCAAGCTGGGATGAGAACAGAGGAGGCTGGTAACCCAGACTACTCTGAAACGGAGATAACCCGGTAGCAGACGAAGGAAGCGAATTGTGAGCGTATTCTGCCCAGGGGAGCTGTTCTGCCCAAGACGCAGGGTTTCTGAAAGAAAGGCTGCGTAGTATGCGACCAATCGTCTGATTGGCCCTCTCTGCTTGACCGTTAGACTGGGGATGAAACCCGGAAGAGAGACTGACGGACGCACCAATCAAACGACAGAACTCCCTCCAAAACTGTGACGTGAATTGCGGGCCTCTGTCTGAAACGGCGTCTAACGGGAGGCCATGAATTCTGAATACATTCTCAATAATGATTTGTGCCGTCTCCTTAGCGGAAGGAAGTTTAGCGAGGGGAATGAAATGTGCCGCCTTAGAGAACCTATCGACAACCGTCAGAATCACAGTCTTCCCGCAGACAAAGGCAGACCGGTAATGAAGTCTAAGGCAATGTGAGACCATGGTCGAGAAGGAATGGGGAGCGGTCTGAGACGACCGGCAGGAGGAGAGTTACCCGACTTAGTCTGCGCGCAGTCCGAACAAGCAGCCACGAAACGGCGCGTGTCACGCTCCTGAGTCGGCCACCAAAAGCGCTGGCGAATAGACGCAAGAGTGCCTCGAACACCGGGATGACCAGCTAACTTGGCAGAGTGAGCCCACTGAAGAACAGCCAGACGAGTGGAAACAGGAACGAAAAGGAGGTTACTAGGACAAGCGCGCGGCGACGCAGTGTGCGTGAGTGCTTGCTTAACCTGTCTTTCAATTCCCAGACTGTTAACCCGACAACACGCCCATAAGGAAGAATCCCCTCGGGATCAGTAGAAGCCACAGAAGAACTAAACAGACGGGATAAGGCATCAGGCTTGGTGTTCTTGCTACCCGGACGGTAAGAAATCACAAACTCGAAACGAGCGAAAAACAACGCCCAACGAGCTTGACGGGCATTAAGTCGTTTGGCAGAACGGATGTACTCAAGGTTCTTATGGTCTGTCCAAACGACAAAGGAACGGTCGCCTCCAACCACTGTCGCCATTCGCCTAGGGCTAAGCGGATGGCGAGCAGTTCACGGTTACCCACATCATAGTTGCGCTCAGATGGCGACAGGCGATGAGAAAAATAAGCGCAAGGATGAACCTTATCGTCAGACTGGAAGCGCTGGGATAGAATGGCTCCCACGCCTACCTCTGAAGCGTCAACCTCGACAATGAATTGTCTAGTGACGTCAGGAGTAACGAGGATAGGAGCGGACGTAAAACGTTCTTTTAGAAGATCAAAAGCTCCCTGGGCGGAACCGGACCACTTAAAACACGTCTTGACAGAAGTAAGAGCTGTGAGAGGGGCAGCAACTTGACCGAAATTACGAATGAAACGCCGATAGAAATTAGCGAAACCTAAAAAGCGCTGCAACTCGACACGTGACCTTGGAACGGGCCAATCACTGACAGCTTGGACCTTAGCGGAATCCATCTGAATGCCTTCAGCGGAAATAACGGAACCGAGAAAAGTAACGGAGGAGACATGAAAAGAGCACTTCTCAGACTTTACGTAGAGACAATTCTCTAAAAGGCGCTGTAGAACACGTCGAACGTGCTGAACATGAATCTCGAGTGACGGAGAAAAATCAGGATATCGTCAAGATAGACAAAAACAAAAATGTTCAGCATGTCTCTCAGAACATCATTAACTAATGCCTGAAAACAGCTGGCGCATTGGCGAGACCGAACGGCAGAACCCGGTACTCAAAATGCCCTAACGGAGTGTTAAACGCCGTTTTCCACTCGTCCCCCCTCTCTGATGCGCACGAGATGGTAAGCGTTACGAAGTTCCAACTTAGTAAAGCACCTGGCTCCCTGCAGAATCTCGAAGGCTGATGACATAAGGGGAAGCGGATAACGATTCTTAACCGTTATGTCATTCAGCCCTCGATATCCACGCAGGGCGCAGAGTACCGTCCTTCTTCTTAACAAAAAGAACCCCGCCCCGGCCGGGAGAAGAAGAAGGCACTATGGTACCGGCGTCAAGAGACACAGACAAATAATCCTCGAGAGCCTTACGTTCGGGAGCCGACAGAGAGTATAGTCTACCTCGAGGAGGAGTGGTCCCCGGAAGGAGATCAATACTACAATCATACGACCGGTGAGGAGGAAGGGGGAGTTGGCTCGGGACCGACTGAAGACCGTGCGCAGATCATGATATTCCTCCGGCACTCCTGTCAAATCGCCAGGTTCCTCCTGAGAAGTAGGGACAGAAGAAACGGGAGGGATGGCAGACATTAAACACTTCACATGACAAGAAACGTTCCAGGATAGGATAGAATTACTAGACCAATTAATAGAAGGATTATGACATACTAGCCAGGGATGACCCAAAACAACAGGTGTAAACGGTGAACGGAAAATCAAAAAAGAAATAGTCTCACTGTGGTTACCAGATACTGTGAGAGTTAAAGGTAGTGTCTCAAACTTGATACTGGGAAGATGACTACCATCTAAGGCAAACATGGGCGTAGGCCTGTCTAACGGTCTGAAAGGAATGTTATGTTTCCGAACCCATGCTTCGTCCATGAAACAACCCTCAGCCCCAGAGTCAATCAAGGCACTGCATGTAGCACCCGAACCGGTCCAGCGTAGATGGACCGACATAGTAGTACAAGATCTAGATGAAGGGACCTGAGTAGTAGCGCTCACCAGTAGCCTCCGCTACTGATGGGCTCTGGCCTCTTACTGGACATGAATTAACAAAATGTCCAGCAACTCCGCAATAGAGGCACAGGCGGTTGGTGATCCTCCGTTCCTCTCCTTAGTCGCGATGCGAATCCCTCCCAGCTGCATGGGCTCAGTCTCAAAGCCAGAGGAGGGAGATGGTTGCGATGCGGAGCAGGGAAACACCGTTGATGCGAGCTCTCTACCACGAGCCCGGTGACGAAGATCTACCCGTCGTTCTATGCGGATGGCGAGAGCAATCAAAGAGTCCACATCTGATGGAACCTCCCGGGAGAGAATCTCATCCTTAACCACTGCGTGGAGTCCCTCCAGAAAACGAGCGAGCAGCGCCGGCTCGTTCCACTCACTAGAGGCAGCAAGAGTGCGAAACTCAATAGAATAATCCGTTATGGACCGTTCACCTTGGCATAAGGAAGCCAGGGCCCTAGAAGCCTCCCTACCAAAAACTGAACGGTCAAAAACCCGAATCATCTCCTCTTTAAAGTTCTGGAACTTGTTAGAGCAATCAGCCCTTGCCTCCCAGATAGCTGTGCCCCATTCTCGAGCCCGGCCAGTAAGGAGTGAAATGACGTAAGCAACCCGAGCTCTCTCTCTAGAGTATGTGTTGGGTTGAGAGAGAACACAATCTCACACTGCGTGAGAAAGGAGCGGCACTCAGTGGGCTGCCCGGAGTAGCAAGGTGGGTTATTAACCCTAGGTTCTGGAGACTCGGCAGGCCAGGAAGTAACAGGTGGCACGAGACGTAGACTCTGGAACTGTCCAGAGAGGTCGGAAACCTGAGCGGCCAGGTTCTCCACGGCATGGCGAGCAGCAGACAATTCCTGCTCGTGTCTGCCGAGCATGGCTCCTTGGATCTCGACGGCAGTGTAACGAGCGTCTGAAGTCGCTGGGTCCATTCCTTGGTCGGTTCCTTCTGTCATGCAGGTGAAAGAGGACCCAAAAGCGACTTAACAGAAACAGAGTTTATTTAAATCCAAACAGGGAATAACAAAAATCCTCTAGTCTGTAGAGGGGAATAACTAGAGAAGCGGCCACAGACTGCAGGTCGCTTCGGGTAGGCGCAGGCCGTAGTAGATAGAGCCACCTGCTCACACGCAGCATCTGATGAAGGCAAAAAACACGACAGGACAGGGTGAAACACAATCACAGCATGGTGAATACAAAACAAGGAACCGACGGGACAGGAACGGAACACAAAGGAATAAATAGGGACTCTAATCAGGGGAAAGGATCGGGAACAGGTGTGGGAAGACTAAATGATGATTAGGGGAATAGGAACAGCTGGGAGCAGGAACGGAACGATAGAGAGAAGAGAGAGCGAGAGAGTGAGAGAGGGAGGGGGGAGAGAAAGGGATAGAAGGAGGGAAAGAACCAAATAAGACCAGCAGAGGGAAACGAATAGCATGGGGAGCACAGGGACAAGACATGATAATAAATGACAAACATGACAGGCCTAGCCTGAACCATGAAAAACAGCCCCAGACCATTATTCCCCATCCACCAAACTTTACACTTGGTACTATGCATTCAGGCAGGTAGAGTTCTCCTGGAATCCGTCAAACCCAGATTAGTCCGTTGGACTGCTAGATGGTGAAGTGTGATTCATGTCCAATGGCGGCGAGATTTACACCACTCCAGCCGACGCTTTGGCATTGCGCATGGTGATCTTAGGTTTGTGTGTCGGCTACTCGGCCATGGAAACCCCTTTCACGAAGCTCCCGACGAACAGGTCCTGTGCTGACGCGTGCCGGTCCCATTCTGTGAGCTTGTGTGGCCTACCACTTTGTGGCTGAGCCATTGTTACTCCTAGACATTTACACTTCATAATAACAGCCCTTACAGTTGACCGGGGCAGCTTTAGCAGAGCAAAAATTTGACAAACTGTCTTGTTGGAAAGTTGACAACCTATGATGGGGCCACGCTGAAAGTGACTGAGCTTTTCAATAAGGCCATTCTACTGACAATGTTTGTCCATGGAGATGACTGTGTGCTCGATTGTATACACCTGTCAGCAACGGGTGTGGCCGAAATAGCCGAATATACTAATTTGAAGGGTTGTACACATACTTTTGTATATATAGCACCTCTACCAGACTGAGTCCGTAATGCCAACATGTTTCAAGCAGACCACCATAGTCCATGTGCCCAAGAAAACTAAGGTAACCTGCCTAAATGACTACCAACCCGTAGCACTCACATCTGTAGCCATGAAGGTCTTTGAAAGGCTGGTCATATCACACGTCAACACCATTATCCAAGAAACCCTAGACCCACTCCAATTGGCATACCACCACAACAGATCCACAGATGATGCAGTCTCTATTGCACTTCACACTGCCCTTTCACACCTGGACAAAACGAACACCTGTGCGAGAATGCTATTCATTGACTACAGCTCAGCATTCAACAACATAGTTCCCTCAAAGCTCAATACTAAGCTAAGGACTAATAAAATAAAATAAAAATCAAATCAAATGTATTTATATAGCCCTTCTTACATCAGCTGATATATCAAAGTGCTGTACAGAAACCCAGCCTAAAATCCTAAACAGCAAGAAATGCAGGTGTAGAATCACGGTGGCTAGGAAAAACTCCCTAGAAAGGCCAAAACCTAGGAAGAAACCTAGAGAGGAACCAGGCGATAAGGGGTGGCCAGTCCTCTTCTGGCTGTGCTGGGTGGAGATTATAACAGAACATGGCCAAGATGTTCAAATGTTCATAAATGACCAGCATGGTCAAATAATAATAATCACAGTAGATGTTGAGGGTGCAACAAGTCAGCACCTCAGGAGTAAATGTCAGTTGGCTTTTCATAGCCAATCATTGAGAGTATCTCTATCGCTCCTGCTGTCTCTAGAGTTGAAAACTGCAGGTCTGGGACAGGTAGCACGTCCGGTGAACAGGTCAGGGTTCCATAGCCGCAGTTGAAACTGGAGCAGCAGCACGGCCAGGTGGACTGGGGACGGCAAGGACTCATCATGCCAGATAGTCCTGAGGCATGGTCCTAGGGCTCAGGTCCTCCGAGAGAGAGAGAATTAGAGAGAGCATACTTAAATTCACACAGGACACCGGATAAGACAGGAGAAATACCCCAGATATAACAGACTACCCTAGCCCCCAGACACATAAACTACTGCAGACTAAACACCTTCCTCTGCAACTGGATCCTAGACTTCTTGACGGAAGAGAAGGTAACAACACATCCGCCACGCTGATCCTTAACCTCTTCAGTCTACCCTCTACTTTTTCGAACATTCTGTGAAAAATCGCGCAACATTTCAGCGCCCTGCTACTCATGCCAGGAATATAGTATATGCATATGATTAGTATGTGTGGATAGAAAACACTCAGACGTTTATAAAACTGGTTAAATCACGGCTGTGACTTTAACAGAACGTGCGTTTCATTGGAAAGTGCAGGAAAATCTGATCACTGAAAGTGGAAAAATATATCCATCCGCTGCTTCAACCCATTGTTATGGGCGAAAGACATTAAATATGGCTGAGGTTGCAGTACCTACAGCTTCCACACGATGTCAACAGTCTTGTCATTTGCCTAGGATTTGTTTCTTGGTCAAACAAACAAGAGACAGCCCATTTCCTCCGGTCTCCGACCGGATATTTTGGTTGAGAAATACACGGACAGTATTTCAGGACGGACCCCTATAGAAAACACTTCGTCTCGTGATTAATTTGATCGCTTATTAACGTTTACTAATACCTAAAGTTGCATTACAAAAGTATTTCGAAGTGTTTTGTGAAAGTTTATCGTCGACTTTTTGAATTTTAAAAAATGACGTTACTTTATGAAACGCAATTTTTTTGCATTTATCACACAGTCTTCATAGATCGATATCTAGGCTATATATGGACCGATTTAATTGAAAAAAAGACCCAATAGTGATTATGGGACATCTAGGAGTGACAACAAAGAAGATGGTCAAAGGTAATTGTCAGGACCCGGTTACGAACCCGGGTCTCCGGAGTGAGGAACAGTCACTTAACCAACTGAGCCACGAATAGTCGGCAGAACCCAGAAGATGAGGCAGACACAGCAGTACTTGAGACGGTGTATTTAATGAAGTAAAAAGTGAAGTTCTTCAGGAAAACATGTAACTCCACAACCTCAAAAGGAATCCTACAAGAACAAAGGTAATCCTCCAAGACAAAAAAGGTAAATCCACAAGGTGGAAGGTAAAGCACAAAAAGCCTCAAAAGATACTCAAAAAACAAACAAACAAGAACAAAAAACAGAATTCCACAAGAGAGTCCACCGTGATCAACAAGAGTTCTCAGAGTACTAGGGCTGGGTGCTAACATACAAACACAGAGCCAAGAACAGAGGAAAACAAAGGGTTTAAATACAATCAGGGGAAATGAGGCACAGGTGCAAATAATAATGGGGATCAAGGGAAAACAAAAGGTCAAAAGGCACAATGGGGGCATCTAGTGACCAAAAACCAGAACAACCCTGGCCAAATTCTGACAGGCATAGATTAAGATTTGAACTTGTTTGTGTGTTATAAAGACTGTTTGCATTTTTGATTTTGGAAAGTTCTCTGAATAAACTGTACTAACCTTGTGCATAAGCTGCGTCTTTGCCTAATTATTCTTAAACCCATCGTTCAACCTCGGGAATTAGTCAAAGTTTATTGCTAGGTAAAGTTCCGCCTTATCTCAGTTCACTGGTCACGATGGCAACACCCATCTGTAGCACGCGCTCCAGCAGGTGTATCTCACTGATCATCCCTAAAGCCAACACCTCATTCGGCCGCCTTTCGTTCCAGTACTATGCTGCCTGTGACTGGAACGAATTGCAAAAATCGCTGAAGTTGGAGACTTTTATCTCCCTCACCAAATTCAAACATCAGCTATCTGAGCAGCTAACCGATCGCTGCAGCTGTACATAGTCTATTGGTAAATAGCCCACCCATTTTCACCTACCTCATCCCCACAGTTTTTACTTATTTATTTTTCTGCTCTTTTGCACACCAATATCTCTACCTGTACATGATCATCTGATCATTTATCACTCCAGTGTTAATCTGCAAAATTGTAATTATTCACCTACCTCCTCATGCCTTTTGCACACATTGTATATAGACTCCCCTTTTTTTCTACTGTGTTGTGTTGACTTGTTAATTGTTTACTCCATGTGTAACTCTGTGTTGTCTGTTCACACTGCTATGCTTTATCTTGGCCAGGTCGCAGTTGCAAATGAGAACTTGTTCTCAACTAGCCTACCTGGTTAAATAAAGGTGAACAAAAAATGAAAAAAATAAATTTGATTGTTAGTTATTATCATTGGGATTTTCTTGACAAACACCCACCCTTAGCACGCGCTCCAGCAGGTTATTGCACTGGTCATCCCCAAAGCCAACACCTCTTTTGGCCACCTTACCTTCCAGCTCTCCAGTTCTGCCAATGAATGGAACAAATTTCAAAAATCTATGAAGCTAGAGTCTTATATCTCCCTCTCTAACTTTAGGCATCAGCTGTCTGAGCAGTTCACCAATCACTGTACCTGTAGTACACAGCCAATCTGTAAATAGCACAGCGACTACCTTATCCCCCTATTATTACTTATCATTACCCTCTTGCTCTTTTGCACCCCAGTGTTTCTACTTAAACGACATCATCTCCACATCTACCACTCCAGTATTAATGCTAAATTAGAATTATTTTCGCCTCAAGGGCCTATTTATTGCCAACCTCCCTACTCTTCTACATTTGCACACACTGTACATAGATTTTTCCTTTTTTCTTTTATTGTGTGTTATTGACTGTACGTTTGTTTATGTGCAACTCTGTTGTTTTTGTCGCACTGCTTTGCTTTATCTTGGCCAGGTTGCAGTTGTAAATGAGAACTTGTTCTCAGCTGGCCTACCTGATTAAACAAAGGTGAAAATAAAATAAAAGCAACTATAGTATAAATCAATTACACTTTGATACGAAAAGGGAAAAAAGGACTTTGCTGCAGCTGCCACCACATTGACCACAACATTTGGTAACCATTGCTATGAACGCTAACAAGCCGACCTTACTGAAGCATATATCACTAGTTGCCCTATCCCTCTGTGCTGGCATAGATCTACTACT
>NC_060176.1:65775155-65785534 GCF_021184085.1 Oncorhynchus gorbuscha
CGAGCTGCCCCTCAGTCCCGGGCTGCCCCTCAGTTCCGAGATGCCCCTCAGTCCCGAGATGCCCCTCAGTCCCGAGATGCCCCTCAGTCCCGAGATGCCCCTCAGTCCCGAGATGCCCCTCAGTCCCGAGCTGCTCCTCAGTTCAGTGGGGTTCTGGGTGAGGACTATCAGTCCATGGTCGGCGGCAAGGGTGGATTATCCCAGGACGCGAAGGGGAGGAACTAGGACATTAATGATGAAGTGGGGTCCACGTCCCGAGCCGGAGCTGCCACCATGGACAGACGCCACCCGGACCCTCCCTATGGTATTGAGGTGCGTCCGGGAGTCCGCACCTTAGGGGGGGGGTTCTGTCACGCCTTGGTCAATATGTTTTTGTTATATAATTTGGTCAGGCCAGGGTGTGACATGGGTTATGTGTTGTTTCTCGTATTGGGGTTTGTAGCATTTGGGATCGCGGCTGATTAGGGGTGTTGTATAGGCTTGGCTGCCTGAGTCGATTCTAAATCAGAGTCAGGTGATTCTCGTTGTCTCTGATTGGGAACCGTATTTAGGTAGCCTGAGTTTCGCTGTGTATTTTGTGGGTGATTGTTCCTGTCTCTGTGTAGTTTCACCAGATAGGCTGTAATAGGTTTCACGTTCCGTTTGTTGTTTTCGTATTTGTATAGTTATTTCATGTATCGCTTTTTCCTTTCATTAAAGACATGAGTAACCACTACGCTGCATTTCCGGTCCGACTCTCATTCTACAAAACGAAGAACGCCGATACACAAATAACTAAAAACCGCCCTCCTCTTAACAAAATCCCTTAAACCCCTTACATTTAAACTAACAAAAGTAAAATTAGACCCCATGAAAAATAAAAACATGTAATACATTCAAATTCTAAACCCAGAAAAGAAAAAAAACAGGAGACTCACACCGATGCTCCCCTGCTCCATATCTACCGGTGAGAACACCATCCGTAATCCCGACATCCCCCCCTCTTCCTCCATCTCACCATCCCAGGATGCAGGAATAGTGTTTGGTTCCGGTGTGCCCTGCACCCTGGGTCTACCCCCACAATCCTCCCCTCCCCAGTGTTGCAGCTGGTTTGGAAAAAATTGGGGAGGCTGAGTCCCCAAACAAAAACTCCCCACCTCCTCCTGTACCCAGTCCTGAGTCTTGTTAGGTGTGTCCCCACCCAACAGAAGTTGAGGGCCTGGGGAAACCAGCAGCAACCCAGAGGTTTCTCCCACCCCCATCACTCTCTTGGCCATCCCCTCCCTCTCACTGTCAGCCAATCGCACCCTCCTCTTCATTCTCTTCTTTGGTGATGGCGGCAGTGGAGAGATACCACCCTCGCCCCCGCCAGCTCCTCCACCATACCCATCACCTCTTCCACCAGGGCACTTTCCTCCCAGTCCACTTGCTCTTCAACCGTCTCCTTCACCACCACTCCTCCTCGCTTTCTTCTCTCTCATGCTCCTCCACTCGGTTGCCTTCTTCCGCCGCTTTTCCTGGTTCTCCTACTCCCGTGCCTTCCGTTTCCTTCTCTCTTCCATCCGCCGCTTCTTGCTCCTCCTCCTTCCTTGTGGCCTTCCCTCTGGACCTGTACTCTGGTCATGAGGTGTGGTTCCTCCCCCCTCTTCTTCCCCCATCCCCCGCTCCTGCTCCCCCCAGCCGTAGACGCAAATGACCTCTGCTCGGGCTGGGCACCCCCGCCACAGGTGTGCTGACGAGCCACACCCATGGCACGTCTTAGGCTTGTCACAATCCCTCGCCTCGTGTTCCTCAGATCCACAAAATCTGCATTTTTCTTGTACTGCACGAGGCGAATATGTGACCGTAGGCCATACAGCGCTTGCAAAATGGGGGCTGACGTGCATAAAACAACGTCCCCTGTCAGCCCCTAGGGAGAACATAGCAGGAGGATGGAGGTAGCCATGTCCCTTTGGGTCCTCTCTGAGGAGGGCCTGGAAGCCTCTCATCCCATTCCAAAACCCAAGGGAGTCTTTGAGGTGCCTTGCTGAGGAGACGTTATCCATGTATCTCCCCAGAAAAGCCCTCACCTCTTCGTCCTTAATCACTTGCTCCTACCTGGTACGCAGGCGTCCCATCTACAGCTCTGGAAATGCAAATGCACTATGCTAAATGCTAATAGTATTAGTTAAAACTCAAACGTTCATTAAAATACACATGCAGGGTATTGAATTAAAGCTACACTCGTTGTGAATCCAGGCAACAAGTCAGATTTTTAAAATGCTTTTCGGCGAAAGCATGAGAAGCTATAATCTGATAGCATGTAACACCACAAAAGACCCGCAGGGACGTAAACAAAATAATTAGCATATTCAGCGCTACACAAACCGCACAATAAAATATAAAACATTCATTACCTTTGACCATCTTCTTTGTTGGCACTCCTAGATGTCCCATAATCACTATTGGGTCTTTTTTTCCGATTAAATCGGTCCATATATAGCCTAGATATCGTTCTATGTAGACTGTGTGATAAACGAAAAAAATAACGTTTCATAACGTAACGTCATTTTTAAAAATTCAAAAAGTCGACGATAAACTTTCACAAAACACTTCGAAATACTTTTGTAATGCAACTTTAGGTATTAGTAAACGTTAATAAGCGATCAAATTAATCACGAGACAAAATGTTTTCTATAGGGCTCCATCTTGAAATACTGTCCGTGTATTTCTCAATCAAAATATCCGGTCGGAAACCGGAAGAAATGGGCTGTCTCTTGTTCGTTTTACCAAGAAACAAATCCTAGGCAAATAACAAGTCTGTTGACATCGTGTGAAAGCCGTAGGTACTGCAACCTCAGCCATATTTAATGTCTTTCGCCCATAACAATGGGTTGAAGCGGCGGATGGATATATTTTTCCACTTTCAGTGATCAGATTTTCCTGCACTTTTCAATGAAACGCACGTTCTGTTAAAGGCACAGCTGTGATTTAACTCGTTTTATAAACGTCTGGGTGTTTTCTATCCACACATACTAATCATATGCATATACTATATTCCTGGCATGAGTAGCAGGGCGCTGAAATGTTGCGCGATTTTTAACAGAATGTTCGAAAAGTAGAGGGTAGACTGAAGAGGTTAACGTAAGGGTTGTAAATGTTAACAGTTACAACCCTAAAGTTATTATTCGCCAGGCTTGTTATTTCATAGTGGCACATCGGCCTCTCACCTCCCACTGCTCTTGCCCTTCTCAGGATATCATCGTGTTTTTCCTCTGTATATAGTGCCACGTCGTATGCTCCCTTGCCTTGGAAACAAAACACGTCCCTTCACCGTCAGCTTTAGAATCCCCATCAATATTATCCTTCCAAAAGTTCCGCGTCCTAAACGCTCCAGCTCCTTTTCTTTCCAAGCAAAACGAATCGTGTTGGCCAGCCCAATCCCAGGGACCGACCGTATTGATGTATTTAGCACCATCTCCGCAAGGAGAATGGCGCTCGTTCTCTTCTCTTCCTAAACAAGTAAAAGAAAAACCAAAGTGACCGAAGCCTATCTGGTGAAACTACACAGAGACAGGAACAATCGCCCATGAAACACTCAAAGAATATGGCTGCCTAAATATGGTTCCCAATCAGAGACAACGATAAACACCTGCCTCTGATTGAGAACCACTTCAGGCAACCATAGACTTTTCTAGATACCACTACTAATTCACAATCCCAATACCTACAAAAAACCCAAGACAAAACACACCACATAAATAAACCCATGTCACACCCTGGCCTGACCAAAATAATAAAGAAAACACAAAATACTAAGACCAGGGCATGACAAGTAAGCTGTTACTAGCCCATTCTTCAAAGTTTCCAACCTTTGCCTTGATGACAGCTTTGTACACTCTTGGCATTCTCTCAACCATCTTCATGAGGAATGCTTTTCCAACAGTCTTGAAGGAGTTACCACATATGCTGTGCACTTGTTGGCTGCTTTTGCTTCACTCTGCATTCCAACTCATCCCTTACTATCTTAATTGGGTTGAGGTCGGGTGATTATGGAGGCCAGGATATCTGAGGCAGCACTACATCACTCTCCTTTGTCAAATAGGCCTTACACAGTCTGGAGATATGTTATGGGTAATTTTCTTGTTTAAGAACTAATGATAGTCCCACTAAGTGCAAACCAGATGGTATTGCTGCAGAATGCTGTGGTAGCCATGCTGGTTAAGTGTGCCTGGAATTCAAAATAAATCACAGACACTGTCACCAGCAAAGCACCTCCACACCATCACACCTCCTCCTTCATGGTTCACGGTGGGAACCACACTTGCGGAGATCATCCATTCACCTACTTTGCATCTTACAAAGACACGGCAGTTTGAACAAAAAATCTCAAATTTGGACTCATCAGTCCAAAGGATGCATTTCTACCGGTCTAATGTCCATTGCTCGTGTTTCTTGACCCAAGCAAATCTCTTCTTCTTATTGGTGTCCTTTAGTAGTTGTTTCTTTTCAGCAATTTGACCACGAAGGCCTGATTTATGCAGTCTTCTCTGAACTGTTAATGTTGAGATGTGTCTGTTACTTGAACTCTTGAACATATCCTCTGCTGCATATGTACATATGGGTCTTCCTTTCCTGGTTTTTGCGACTGCACTTGAAGAAATGTTTTAAGTTCTTGAAATGTTCTGCATTGACTGACTTTCATGTCCTAAAATAATGCTGGGACCGTCAATTCTCTTTTTGCTTATTTGAGCTGTTCTTTCCATAATATGGCCTTGGCATTTTACCAAATAGGGCTATCTTCTGTATACCACCCCTACCTTGTCACAACACAACTTATCGGCTCAAATGCATTAAGATGGAAAGAAATTCCACAAATGAACTTTGAAGACACACCTGTTCATTGAAATGAGTACCGCATGAAGCTGGTTGAGAGAATGCCAAGAGTGTGCAAAGCTGTCATCAAGGTAAAGGGTGGCTTCTTAGAAGAATCTCAAATATTAAATATAATAATAATAATAATAATAATATATGCCATTTAGCAGACGCTTTTATCCAAAGCGACTTACAGTCATGTGTTTGTTTAACACTTTTCTTGGTTACTACATGATTCCATATGTGTTATTTCTTAGTTTTGATGTCCTTTGACTGGTATTGTATATTGTAAAGACTACTGTATCATTATTTTTATAGTGTTAGATAATACATTGCAATTTGTCTTCATAAACAGTATCGAAAGATGCAGTGATTCTTCATAATATCATGAAATGTATAATTGAAAACCAAGGCAAGCTTTTGATTTCAGTTCCAGTAATCTTTTCTCGCTGAGAAAATGCTGTGTGCACAGCTTGTCTGAAGCAGATACTTGCAGCTTTCGATAGCATAGCTGTGTGTCTGCAGGACACATCCGTCATGTGCCAAGATAAGGCCATCTGACTCTTAGCTGCAGTGTGTATGTCGACTGAGCTATAGTAAATTATACATACAGAGAGGAACAACATTATGTTAAAAAGAGACTGAAACGATGACTCATGTATTGTAGTCTTATGCCCCCCACCCCCCAAAAAATATATTTTTATATTATAAACCATAACTGCACTTGCTTTTTCCTACTAGCATTGATTTTGCTGATAACTTATATTTTGAGGAAAACATTTACTCACGACGACTGAGAAGTATTTTCCTCGCCTATCTATTTTAAGACTAATGCACTAACTGTAAGTCGCTCTGGATAAGAGTGTCTGCTAAATTGCTAAAATATCAATGTAACAGTGGCGATGAGAGAAAAGAAGTCACCAGATCAAAGTAAAGCATTTTCAGGATTATTTTAGATTTTCAACCGTCAGTATTCAATTTGAATAGACTGATGCTGTTAGAAGTTTTTTGATTATTTCAGATATTCACCAGTCAGTATTCAACTTGAGTACTAACAACGTTTGTGTCATGTTTTGTCTTATATTGTCTTGTCATTATGCTTTCCCTTCTGTTCGTTTCCCCCTGCTGGTCTTATTAGGTTCGTTCCCTTTTTCTATCCCTCTCTCTCCCCCTTCCTCTCTCTCCTCTCTCTTTCTGTTCCGTCTGCTCCCAGCTGTTCCTCATTCCTCCCTACTCACTCATTTAGTTCTTTCATCTGTCCTCATCTTGTCCTCTGATTAGAGTCCCTATTTCCTTGTTTTCCGTTTCTGTCCTGTCGGATCCTTGTATGATGTTTGCTGTGCTGTGTCATTGTCTCGCCTCTGTCGTGTCTTGTCCTTCAGATGCTGCGTGTAGCAGGTGCCTTAGTTCGTTACGGTCGGTGCCTTCCCGAGGCAACCTGCAGTCAATGGTCGAAGCCCTCCAGTCTGTCCGCTACTACGAGTGGAATTAAGTTTTTTGTGTTTTGTTTTCGTCTTGAGTTTTACTGGAATAAAGACTCTGTTTTCGCTAAGTCGCTTTTGGGTCCTCATTCACCTGCATAACAGAAGGATCCTCACCAAGAATGGACCCAGCGACCACGGATTTCCCGTAACACTGCCGTCGAGATCCAGGGAGCTATGCTCGGCAGACACGAGCAGGAATTGTCTGCTGCTCGTCATGCCGCTGAGACCCCTGGCCGCTCAGGTTTCCGACCTCTCTGACAGTTCCAGAGTCTTCGTCTCGTGCCACCAGCTACTTCCTGGTCTGCCGAGTCTCCGGAACCTAGGTTAATAACCCACCTTGTTACTCCGGGCAGCCCACTGAGTGCCGCTCCTTTCTCCCAGTGTGATATTGTGTTCTCTCTCCAACCCAACACATACTCAAGAGAGAGCTGGGTTGCTTACGTCATATCACTCCTTACTGGCCGGGCTCGAGAGTGGGGCACAGTTATCTGGGAGGCAAGGGCTGATTGTTCTAACAATTACCTGAACTTTAAAGAGGAGATGATACGGGTTTTTGATCGTTCAGTTTTTGGTAGGGAGGCTTCTAGGGCCCTGGGCTTCCCTATGTCAAGGTGATCGATCCATAACGGATTACTCTATAGAGTTTCGCACTCTTGCTGCCTCTAGTGACTGGAACGAGCCGGCGCTGCTCGCTCGTTTTCTGGAGGACTCCACACAGAGGTTAAGGATGAGATTCTCTCCCCGGAGGTTCCTTCCAGTGTGGACTCTTTGATTGCACTCGCCATCCGCATAGAACGACGGGTAGATCTTCGTCACCGAGCTCGTGGAAGAGAGCTCGCGTTAACGGTGTTCCCCCTCTCCGCATCGCAACCATCTCCTTCCTCCGGCTCAGAGACTGAGCCCATGCAGCTGGGAGGTATTCGCATCTCGACTAAGGAGAGGGAACGGAGGATCACTGCAACCGCCTGTGCCTCTATTGCGGATTTGCTGGACATTTTGTCAATTCATGTCCAGTAAAAGCCAGAGCTCATCAGTAAGCGGAGGGCTACTGGTGAGCGCTACTACCAGGTCTCTCCATCAAGATCCTGTACTACTATGTCGGTCCATCTACGCTGGACCGGTTCGGCTGCTTCATGCAGTGCCTTGATAGACTCTGGGGCTGAGGGTTGTTTTATGGACGAAGCATGGGCTCGGAAACATGACATTCCTCTCAGACAGTTAGGGAAGCCCACGCCCATGTTCGCCTTAGATGGTAGTCATCTCCCCAGTATCAGATATGAGACACTACCTTTAACCTCACAGTATCTGGTAACCACAGTGAGACTATTTCCTTTTTGATTTTTCGTTCACCTTTTACACCTGTTGTTTTGGGTCATCCCTGGCTAGTATGTCATAATCCTTCTATTAATTGGTCTAGTAATTCCTATCCTATCCTGGAACGTTTCTTGTCATGTGAAGTGTTTAATGTCTGCTATCCCTCCTGTTTCTTCTGTCCCCTCTTCTCAGGAGGAACCTGGTGATTTGACAGGAGTGCCGGAGGAATATCATGATCTGCACGGTCTTCAGTCGGTCCAGAGCCAACTCCCTTCCTCCTCACCGGTCGTATGATTGTAGTATTGATCTCCTTCCGGGGACCACTCCCCCTCGGGGAAGACTATACTCTCTGTCGGCTCCCGAACGTAAGGCTCTCGAGGATTATTTATCTGTTTCTTGACGCCGGCACCGTAGTGCCTTCTTCCTCTCCTGCCGGAGCGGGGTTTTTTTGTTAAGAAGAAGGACGGTACTCTGCGCCCCTGCGTGGATTATCGAGGGCTGAATGACATAACGGTTAAGAATCGTTACATCCGCTTCCCCTTATGTCATCAGCCTTGAGATTCTGCAGGAGCCAGGTTCTTTACTAAGTTGGACCTTCGTAATGCTTACCATCTCGTGCGCATCAGAGAGGGGACGAGTGGAAAACGGCGTTTAACACTCCGTTAGGGCATTTTGAGTACCGGGTTCTGCCGTTTGGTCTCGCTAATGCTCCAGCTGTTTTTCAGGCATTAGTTAATGATGTACTGAGAGACATGCTGAACATCTTTGTTTTTGTCTACCTTGACGATATTCTGATTTTTTCACCGTCACTCGAGATTCATGTTCAGCACGTTCGACGTGTACTCCAGCGCCTTTTAGAGAATTGTCTCTACGTGAAGGCTGAGAAGTGCGCCTTTCATGTCTCCTCCGTCACTTTTCTCGGTTCTGTTATTTCCGCTGAAGGCATTCAGATGGATCCCGCTAAGGTCCAGGCTGTCAGTGATTGGCCCGTTCCAAGGTCACGTGTCGAGTTGCAGCGCTTTCTAGGTTTCGCTAATTTCTATCGGCGTTTCATTCGTAATTTCGGTCAAGTTGCTGCCCCTCTCACAGCTCTTACTTCTGTCAAGACGTGCTTTAAGTGGTCCGGTTCCGCCCAGGAGCTTTTGATCTTCTCAAGAAGCGTTTTACGTCCGCTCCTATCCTCGTTACTCCTGACGTCACTAAACAATTCATTGTCGAGGTTGACGCTTCAGAGGTGGGCGTGGGAGCCATTCTATCCCAGCGCTTCCAGTCTGACGATAAGGTTCATCCTTGCGCTTATTTTTCTCATCGCCTGTCGCCATCGGAACGCAACTATGATGTGGGTAATCGCGAACTGCTCGCCATCCGCTTAGCCCTAGGCGAATGGCGACAGTGGTTGGAGGGGGCGACCGACCATAAGAACCTTGAGTACATCCGTTCTGCCAAACGACTTAATGCACGTCAAGCTCGTTGGGCGTTGTTTTTCGCTCGTTTCGAGTTTGTGATTTCTTACCGTCCGGTAGTAAGAACACCAAGCCTGATGCCTTATCCCGCCTCTTTTTAGTTCTGTGGCTTCTACTGATCCCGAGGGATTCTTCTCATGGGCGTGTTGTCGGGGCTTGACAGTCTGGGGGAATTGAAAGACAGGTTAAGCAAGCACTCACGCACACTGCGTCGCTCGCGCGCTTTGTCCTAGTAACCTTCTTTCGCTCCTGTTTCTACTCGTCTGGCTGTTCTTCAGTGGGCTCACTCTGCCAAGTTAGCTGGTTAGACGCCGTGTCAGACAGAGGTCCGCAATCCACGCTCACAGTTTTAGAGGGAGTTCTGTCGCTTGATTGTGCTTCCGTCAGTCTCTCTTCCGGTTTTCATCCCAGTCTAACGGTCAAGCAGAAGGGCCAATCAGACGATTGGTCGCATACTACGCAGCCTTTCTTTCAGAAACCCTGCGTCTTGGGCAGAACAGCTCCCTGGGCAGAATACGCTCACAACTCGCTTCCTTCGTCTGCTACCGGGTTATCTCCGTTTCAGAGTAGTCTGGGTTACCAGCCTCCTCTGTTCTCATCCCAGCTTGCCGAGTCCAGCGTTCCCCTCCGCTCAAGCGTTTGTCCAACGTTGTGAGCGCACCTGAGGAGGGTGAGGTCTGCACTTTGCCGTTACAGGGCACAGACTGTGAGAGCCGCCAATAAACGTGGATTAAGAGTCCAAGGTATTGTTGCGGCCAGAGAGTGTGGCTTCACCGCAACCTTCCTCTTACGACAGCTTCTCGTAGTTGACTCCGCGGTTCATTGGTCCGTTCCGTGTCTCCCAGGTCGTCAATCCTGTCGCTGTGCGACTCGCTTCTTCCGCGACATCTCGTCGCGTCCATCCTGTCTTCCATGTCTCCTGTGTTAAGCCCTTTCTTCGCACCCCCGTTCGTCTCTCCCTCTCCCCCCTCCCGTCCTTGTCGAGAGCGCACCTATTTACAAGGTACATAAGATCATGGACATGCGTTCGGGACGTGGGTCACCAATACTTAGTGGATTGGGAGGTTACGGTCCTGAGGAGAGGAGTTGGGTTCCGTCTCGGGACGTGCTGGACCGTTCACTCATTGATGATTTCCTCCGTTGCCGCCAGGATTCCTCTCGAGTGCGCCAGGAGGCGCCGGTGAGTGGGGGTACTGTCATGTTTTTGTCTTAGATTGTCTTGTCATTATATGCTTTCCCTTCTGTTCGTTTCCCTGCTGGGGTCTTATTAGGTTCGTTCCTTTTT
>NC_060176.1:65785634-65789394 GCF_021184085.1 Oncorhynchus gorbuscha
GTCACATAACATAATAATAATAATATATGCCATTTAGCAGACGCTTTTATCCAAAGCGACTTACAGTCATGTGTGCATACATTCTACGTATGGGTGGTCCCGGGGATCGAACCAACTACCCTGGGGTTACAAGCGCCATGCTCTACCACCTGAGCTACAGAAGGACCACGTAACATAATGCCACAGATGTCTCATGTTTTGAGAGAACGTGTAATTGGCATGCTGACTGCAGGAATGTCCACCAGAGCTGTTGCCAGATAATTGAATGTTAATTTCTTTACAATAAACCACCTCTAATGTTGTTTTAGAGAATTTGGCAGTACGTCCAACCGGTCTCACAACTGCAGAACAGGTGTAACCACACCAGCCTAGGACCTCCACATCCGGCTTCCTCACCTGTGAGATCGTCTGAGACCAGGACAGCTGACGAAACTGATGAGTCCCACCTGAGAAATGAATGGATGCGCTAGTGACATTTACAAGACCTGTTTTAGTGGTAATGGTGTAATTTGGAATTGATAAATAGCCTTGGGTTTAAATGGACCAAAGATAAGGTCAGAAACAACTTGTGCATCATTAACCATTCTCACTGCTTTATTGTCACACATGATTTGCACTTGATAAATGATAGAATGTCACTACACTGCCTGTTTGATTAGACACCACTTCAGGGAAGACACAGAAGACTGGAAATCGGGTGTCTGTTCAAGATATGGTTTACATTAGAGGGGGATTGACAATACCACATAATCAATTTAGCCGTACTGTGTTAGGTTGGCATGTATTCATATGAAACACATTTAATTAATGCAGAAGCAATTGAAGATGACATTGCCAAAAGTATTAGATTACATTGCTTATTCTGTGTGTAGCTACATTGTTGGTTATGCTACTACGCGATCCTGACTGATTCTAGGTAGTAGAACAATCAACCTGGTTTGAAAATTTAATAAACATTTTTTTCAAAAGTGGTTTAATATTCAGAAATGCTACATTTACATATTTATTGTGTATCATCTTTTTTTATCCACTCTTCCATTATCTCTTTCATCATGGCTTTGAAACAATACACAGCAAACAATGAATATACTGCCTGTGTACTGGATGTGTGATAAAACTTTACTGTTTGCTCTCATGTTCTACGATTACTTGAATCAAAAAGTTCATTCATAACCAAATATGTTGGGATGAGCTTATAGATGAAAGGAGGCACGTTATGCCCTGTCCAAGGCAGTTAATCCCCAAAACAAACAAAAGTTTACATGGACGTTGACATGGCAGTCTCCCCCCCATCCTCCCTAGTTCAGAGGGGCTGGGCTTGTTCGTGAAGACACATTTCAGTTGAATTCTGGCCCAGGCCAGCAACTGACTAGGCACTCTCCCTGTCTCAGAAGCTGTATCTTTGTCACATTGTGATCTTTCATGTAATCGAAACACAACAGATGTGAACATCCAGAAACAAATATGTATACTATATTTGTTTCCAGCTAAATGTTGAAGGACATAAAGCCATATAACTAATCCATTAATAGGACTGTGATCATGTAAACAAGATTAAGTGACATTTAAAGACTCAAAAGAAAAACAACAAATACATCTGTTTATATTTTGATGCTCTCTAAAGTGCAATTTTGCCTTTTATCATTTAAAAGTACATACTATTCACTTTCTCACTGCTATGACAATAATTTAATTTGATCTGTTTTTTCCTTGTTGATCTAATGATCATTTGTTGTTCTGAGAAGAACAGTAAAAAGCAAGATGGAATTTAAGTTTAAGGTAAGTTCAAAAGTTACCATTTCAAAAAATGCACATTGAAGCACATCACATTCTGCAAACAGATGAGATTATCTGCTTCCTTTATTTCTCATTTAGAGCTTGTCTCTTTGTTTATGATGGAACAACGCCAGATTGAAACCTCTCTGGAAAAAACTGTAGATTTGATAGACTGACAGAGCACCACAAAAAGGAGACCCTGTCTTCATCACAAAGAGAGGACATCATTTTCATCACAAAGACAGGGGGAAATGGGGGGGAATCTATACATCTACAGTACACTGAGAGTGAATCAAATGTCTTATGTCTAAATAATTGTCAAGTTATAAGGTTTAATCATCATACATGTAACAGTTTTCCTCCTCTTCTGAGGAGGAGTAGGAAAGATCGGACCAATGCGCAGCGTGGAAAGTGTCCATATTTTAATGAAATATAACCGAACACTGAATACAAAAGAACAAGAGAAATAAATGAAAACCGAAACAGTTCTGTATGGTAAAACACAGACACAGAAAACAACTACCCACACCCCATAGTGGGAAAACCTAAGTATGGTTCTCAATCAGAGACAACGATCGACAGCTGCCTCTGATTGGGAACCATACCAGGCAAAACACAGAAATACAAAACCTTGAATACACAACATAGAATGCCCACCACAACTCACACCCTGAGCAAACTAAAACAGAGACATAAAAAAGGAACTAGGGTCAGGACGTGACAGTACCCCCCCAAAGGTGAGGACTCCGGCCGCAAAACATAAACCCATAGGGGAGGGTCTGGGTGGGCATCTGTGGTGACGGCTCTGGCACGGGACATGGACCCCACTCCACCATATCTTGGCCCACTTAAGTGGCGCCTTTGGAGCGGCGACCCTCGCCGCCGACCTCGGACTGGGGACACTTGCAGCGGACCCCGAATAGACGGGAGACTCCGGCAGCACCGGAGTGACGGGTGGCTCCGACAGCTCCTGACTGACGGTAGGCTCCGACAGCTCCTGACTGACGGGCGGCTCCGGGCAGTTCCTGACTGACGGGCGGCTCCGGCAGCTCCTGACTGACGGGAGGCTCCGACAGCGCCTGACTGACGGGCGGCTCTGGGCAGCTCCTGACTGACGGGCGGCTCCGGCAGCTCCTACCTGACGGGAGGCTCCGGCAGCTCCTGACTGACGGGAGGCTCCGGCAGCTCCAGACTGACCGGCAGCTCCGGCAGCTCCTGACTGACGGGGGGGGCTCTGGCAGCTCCTGACTGACGAGCGGCTCTGGCAGCTCCTGACTGACGGGAGGCTCCGGCAGCTCCTGACTGACGGGGGGGCTCTGGCAGCTCCTGACTGACGGGAGGCTCCGGCAGCTCCAGACTGGCAGGCGGCTCTGGCAGCTCCTGACAGACGGGCGGCTCTGGCAGCTCCAGACATACGGGAGAACCTGGAGGGCAGAGACGGAGAGACAGCCTGGTGCGTGGGGCTGCTGGGGAGACCTACAGGAGGCCTGGTGCCTGGAGGCGGCACCGGATAGACCAGGCTGTGGGGGAGCACTGGAGCTCTGGTGGGCAGCCTTGGCACCACTCCTCCATGCTGGATGACCACTTTAGCCCGGACCCTCCAGAGTGCAGGCACAGGTTGAACCGGGCAGTGGGTGAGCCCTGGAGATCTGGTACATACCACTCGCACCTCTCCCTTAGGCTCAATGTCCACATTCGACCGGCGGGGGCGGAGCGCAGGTATAGGGCGCACTGCACCCTCCCAGCGCCCGAAGACACAGTACGCAGCGCCAGTGCAGGATACCCTGGACCGAAACGGCGTACCGGAGACCAAACACACTGAGCCGGCACAATACGCCCTGGCTGGATGCCCACTCTCGCATGGCACTTGCGGGGGTGCTGGCCTATAGCGCACCGGGCTATGAGCGCGTACTCACGACACCGTGCGCTTAACCGCATAACACGGTGCCTGACCAGTACTGCGCTTGGTGGGTAGTTCTGTAAC